>NW_019175108.1:680881-801515 GCF_002260705.1 Seriola dumerili
ACATCACACAGTTACGCAAGTCCCGACTGCTCGTTTTAAGGCTCAGTTTCTGAATACAGGCTGTGTGCTTTCTCTGTGGACTGAGCACTTTGATATTTTTTCACAGTATTGATATAGAACCTAGACCTGCTTTATAATAAAAAAAAGACATGGAAATCTCACTTTATACAATATGGGACCTTAATTTAAAATGTTTTTATTGAAGTGATGTGTCTCTTTTCTTTTCTAATAAGCTGCAAGTGCTCAGATATAAGAAACCACAACCCAGGAGCAAAGCTGTTTGCAGCTTTCTTTCAGTTTCACTAGACGAAACAATAGTTTTATATCTCCTCTCTCAAGCTTCTCTCTGGAGCTCTAGTTATAAACGGAAGAGAGCCTCTCTTCTGATTGGCTGACTGTTTTGTGAGTGATCGAATAAAAACAAAGCAGATTTCAGGCCAAGACTCTGAGAAGCCAAATCCTGCAAGGCTGGATGGTGGGTCCAGGTAGGCAAGGCTTGGAGCTTTGCTGACCGCGGTGACTGCTTTGTTGTGACATCACACAGTTACGCAAGTCCCGACTGCTCGTTTTAAAGCTCAGTTTCTGAATACAGGCTGTGTGCATTTCTCTGTGGACGGAGCACTTTGATATTTTCACAGTATCGATATAGAACCTAGACCTGCTTTATAATAAAAAAAAGACATGGAAATCTCACTTTATACAATATGGGACCTTAAATTAAAATGTTTTTATATGAAGTGATGTGTCTCTTTTCTTTCTAATAAGCTGCAAGTGCTCAGATATAAGAAACCACACCCAGGAGGCAAAGCTGTTGCAGCTTTCTTTCAGTTTCACTAGACGAAACAAAACATTCTGCTTCCATCACAGTTCTTAGCTTTAAACCAATTTCAATTCTAGTGAGGATACATGAATAAAATGAAGACACAAGAGTTCCTTACATTCATCATTCAACTGTGGGATCAGTATTTGTAGAAATGAAACCCAGGCAGTGATGAAAGGGGAAGGCTTCAATTACATGACTAATCAATAGCACTTTCTGTTCTTACTCCAATAAGGCATCATTCATGTTAACTTGACTTCAGAATCAATAGAAATAGATAATTACAGCCAATCAGGAGCAAGGGGAGCGGCTTAACAACCACCAATCATCACCAACGAAAGACAAAACACTTTCTCAAGTGAAACGAGCTGTCACAGATCTCAGTCTAGTTTCATAATCAATACATATTGATGACAAGGAAAAAAAAAGAAAAAGAAGAAAAAAATCAGCCAGTCATGAAGAGAACAGGCTTAGACTAAATCCATCACCACTTAGACAGGAATGCTTTCAATGAGCCCTCTCACATCTAAACATCTTAACAAGTGGAAAAACAAGCAATATGGAAAGGGTGTGGGTTCTAAATGAAAAGACCAATCAATATGTACTCCTGGGTCCGACAAGCCAGCACTCATTCCGGGGAAAATTTAGACCTATACACGTAAATGACTCAAAAGGATGCAGTGATTGGAGTCTGCATTTTAATACTGAGTTGACAAATTCCAAATAAGCCTTTTTCTTACTTCCTGTAACATGCATGTATGGATTACATTCACATTTATTCATTTAGAAGACGCTGACTAAAGAAGATGATTAACATTACCTAAAAAACAAACAACTGGAAAAAAATTTGCTGAAATGAGCAAGACAACTTTTTATTTATTTAATATAGACAGATCTGGATTTAAAGGAAAGACATAAAGCTTTATATTTATTCTTCCACTGTTATCATTTAACCAACTGAATTCTTTATTCATGCATTCAGTTATATTTTTGACTTTGCCAAACCTTTGTGCAAAATTACTTAGACATCATCTCTGCAACCTCATCTCTAAGACGCTGTTTATAAAATCTGGCCTCTGCACTCAGTCACTCAGACACACACACACACACACGTTGCTTAAGCTGCACTCAACAGAACAGCATCTGCCAGCAGATGATCACTGAGCATTAAGTTTATAAATGAGAACAGTCTCAGCAGAGCCACTATTTTTTTGGCGCAGAAAAGAGGCAATTACGTGTATTTGGGGAGTGACGCACTGTAATAATGAATAATGCAAGAAACTCATGTTCACAGAAAATAAGAGTCAACAGATATTACTTTTGAAATGATTAATAGGAAATATATGCCGTGCATTCCTTGCATAACGGTGGGTAATGAGCCCAGTAATACTATTGTGTGACTAAGCTAATATTCTCTCCTAAACTGCTCCCTTATGGTTGTGAGTGGTTATGTTTCAGGTGGAGCTTGCTGGCCATTACACTGCTGGGGTTTGATTCGCGTCAGTGTGGTTCCCGGGTGTTCTTTCTTTCTGTCTGTGAGGACAGAGGTACCAAAGCAATAATTACTCACAACCCTAATAGACCATCCAAGAATGGGGACCACTGGCGGGCCCCTCTCCAAAGTAATGAATCACTATAAAAAACAATGAAGGGATTATTCATGTGTAAGTCTGATCTACTGTCTGTGTATCGCCGTGGATTTATATTCATTATTTTAATTCATGTGACAAATAGGAGAGACTTAAAAAGTTTAGCAATCTCTAAATACCACAGCGTGCAAGCTGTGGGAGAATGTACTGTGTCTCCCCTCACAACACTGAGATTCACATTGTCTTTGTTACATTCAGTCTGTCAAAAGGTAAAAACCTGGCTACCAGCATCTGTTTAGATCACTGCTTAGCATGTTATACCTTGGTTGTCTAAAATTGAAGTGTAAAAAATGAGTAAGTTGTGGTTTTATGAGGGTATGTGCCAGGCAACCAGTGGAGTCTGCAGGAAGTCACTACACCAAGCCAAGAAACAGTCCCTTGTATAATCCCCCATAAAAACCACAACTTCGGTTTTTGTACTGATTACTCTTGATTGGACAAACAGGCTACTTTAAGATGTCAACTTGGGCTCTTGCACATGAAAAATTAAAAACAGATTAATTGGCACTAAAAAGTTAAGTGTTGCACTCCAGGGTTAGTCAAAATAAATGATGCATGTGCATACTCTATTTCCATTTTGTTTTTTTGAGTGTGTCAGATTGGTCTGAAGTCCACTGTGCTGCTGTTGACACTCTGCCAGGAACACACAGAGCTGCCATCACAGCAAGTGATAGATGCCTGTATAACTTTTGGGGAATGGTGGAGGAGCTCACGATCAATCGAGGGTTTAGACTTTGCTCAAACCAAATTAAATAAACTCCATTTCAATTAAATCACCGACGCATCACACAAACTCAAAGTCCCAGTGAGGCTCTAACATCGACCACCATGCAGACAGTCTGAGGGCAAAGGCTGGATGGACAAACTTTAAACTTTTAAACAGGTCCAATACTGTCAAGACACTAAACTGCACTGCCTGCAGTCATAAGATATACGTGACCCGAAACCTCATTACACAAAAGGAGGATTCATTCATATACAAGGACACTGCCAAAGCAATATACATCACATATGCGTATGCAGACTGACACATGCACACTGAGTACACATACAAAACCAATAGTGATGATTTATCTCTGATCTGGGAGGAAACAGGGGGCAGAGTGGAGTGTGGAGCAGAGTGAACCTGGGCTCGAGTGGGAGCAGAGATCAACTCTGAGGACTTGTCTCGGCTCTGAGGGTTCTTATCCAACCCACACCGCCGAGGTTTGGCACAAATGTAAATGAGGTAGTCATGCTGTTCTTTTATTAGTGGGTGTTTAGACCTTAAAAAGGGCTGTGTTCAAATACAAGGTGCTTTGTCTGTGTGGGCGTGTTGCCACATGTGCATGTGAAATGGATCCAGGAAGTGTAATTTCAGTTATACATGAGGCTTATGAAGAAAGTTTTTAGAAATTTATTAAGGCTGCAATTGTTTTAGCCTGTCTCAACAATTAAAACATACTGTGCTAGGAATATGTCACTCATGTTATATAAAGGGGCTATTTGTAGGTTTTCTCTGCTGCTGAACATGGTTTCTTGTTGGGAGTGGGTGGTGGTGATTGTCGCTTGACAAGAGCTTTGGTCATCAAGACAAGAGGTTATTATACATCCTCTGAGCAGCGCTATGTCTTCAGGGCAGATTGGAGGCTAGAGCTCGTCACTATCGGAAAGGTAGCTGGCTGGTTAGCATGCTAACTTCAGTAGAAGAAGAGACGTGATAGAGACAAGAGTTAACATTGGTGTTGCTTTCTACCACTGGAGACGGCTCGTGGCAAGTAAAGGAATGAAATTTGATGCTGAACTCGCAATGTTTCTTCTAGACTGGTAATGCTAACGTTGGCTAAGAAGCAATAGCAAAACCTACAAATAGCTCCTTTAAGTAATCTACCAGGAATGTATGATTGTATTTGATTGGTCAATATAGTTCATTGTGGAATGCCTATTTTGTTTGCATTGAATTGAATTGTAGCAAGTCGAGCCATGTGATTTTGCCTGAGCGTTCAGTGTTGGCACTTCCATGCTTCCAGTGATGTGGGCTGGCACGATAACCCCAGCAGTTTTAATCAAAGGGCTGGACAGATCATCTAACAGCATCTGAAATCCATTCATCCTGCATTTTTCCGACTTTACAACTGGCAGGACAGCGTCTGACAATTTTCTGTCGACTTTCGAAAACAGAAAATCAATCAATCAGATGTACACGGTGACTGATGAATTTCTTTCTGAAGCCACGAATGAGAATTAGGAGGCTACCCGGAAGATTCACTGTGTCAAGACAGCAGTGGGATGCAGCCATAAGAGGGCTACGATGGCAGGCTTTTGACCAGGCCATTGAGTGAGGCTATTTGGAAAGAGAATCAACATTTTGATTTCAAAATGTGGTGATACGACACATCGCACACCTGAGTTTGTTTCAAGCATACCAAACTGTTTCCTCTCCCACTCGAGCCTCACTCAAGTACTCACTCACTTTCTGAGCCAGTTGACTTTACCCCTGCTTCTCTTCCTCCGCGCTCCATACTCCTTCCCTCCCTACTTCTATCTCTCCCCACTCAATTTTCTCATTTTCCTTTGCTGCATCTCTTTTCTGTTTTGCTCATTCTTCCGGTTGACAAGGCCTCCAGACTGGATTACATGCAGGCCTGCGTGCAGGTAGCGCTCAGGTTGTGTGAAGCTGCAATTGCCGCTTGAATCGAAGTGACAGGTAGCCTGGAGCTGCTCTCGTGGATCTTTGCTCTTCTTTTCCTCCTCCACTCCTCAAATGAACACAAGAGCAGCCATATGATGCTCTCTTGCCTTCTACTAGAGGGTTATTTCATTAAAATTCTGTCTATCTTCTCCTTCTTCTTCTCTTCTTTTCCTCTTTTATTTCAGTCTCCCTGCTGCTTCAGGCTTAGCAGGTTGGCCTGTGCTGCAGATATGAAAAGGATCAACATTGCAAGCTTCTCAACAGATGGCTGTAAGGATTTATGTTAGATGATGTCCCCTTCAGCATGAAGCGCTGCTCAGCCAAGAGAGCCACAGTTACTGTCCAGCAGATTCAAGTGGTGACCACGGTTGTTGGAGGCAGGTCAAAGCAACTGTTTAGGGAGGTACTTCATGTTTGTCTATGATAGTTCCTGGCAGCTGCGCTCAAGTGTTCAGTCTGTTGAGTCACCACAGGGACTTGATCTCCGCCTGTGTCAACTGTCAAGCAGATGTCCAGGATCAGGAATGTTCCCAAGAGCATGCACATACACATACACATTCACTGAAAACTCCCTACATAGATTTATCACTTGACACACTAGTGCTGAAGGGAAAATAGGAGGGGAGGACAAGTGAAGACGTTAAAAAAAATGAAGTGTTTTCAGGCAGTGAAAAAGAGGGTGCAACTCTGAGGTCCTGACAGACGTAAGCGTAACGTCGGACTGCTTGTCAAATGAACTTCTTTGTCTCTCCCTTTTCCTTTTCACTTTTTTTCTGGCACTCTCCCCGTCTGGTCCAACAACTCCTTGTCAAACAATATAGAGAAAGAATCTGTGACGTCTTGTCCAAGCATCGGCTAATATTTCTGGAGCCAGGTGAGCTACGTGGATTCCCAAATACTCCTCTCTCTTGCTTCAAAAGCTCAATAAAAATAAAAAAAATTGATGATTGAATCCTGCGCTGTATGTGGCAGCTTAAGCCCAAGACAAACTACGGTGACAAATGCGTTCATGGGAATCACAGAATTGCAGTTTGTATTATGTTTGACATGGAGTTGTCACTCAGAATTATCTCTTACTTTGTTGAAGAACACAGTGGAGGGATTTCAGCAACAAATACAAGTTAAAAGCAAAAAAGAGCAGAGGCAGTAGCAGTGTGAGAGAGAATTCCACAGCTACTTCCAAAGCCTCTGCCGCTCTGGTCTAATCTTTAAAGTAACTATACACATGCACCACTACAAAAAAAAAAAAAAAAAAAAGAGGCAAGAGAAAATGAGATCATTAATAGGGATGGCAAGGCAATAGATTTGTGCATTTATTATGTGGAGAAACAACATAAACAAGCACTGGGCGAAGTAGATAAGCAGCCTGCCACAAAGCTGCTCTCGGCCAGTTGGGCCACTAATCTGTGTGGCCTTCAGAGACATCACTATAGACTCTATGAAGAAGAAAGCAACTTAAAAAAAAACATTATTAACTATGTACATTTATAATTACACATATATACGGCAGAGCACGCGTGCATTCATTATGGACTTATGCTCATGTCACGTGAACACACACACATACACACACATACACGCACGAAAACGTCTATCTATATCTAGCTGTGCATTATAATGACATTCTGCAAATTATGCCTGACCACCGGGCTTTGTCACATCCTCTTTCAGCTGTGAGCATTTCGTCTTTCTAAAAAAAGATGCCTCCAGATGGAGTCGTTCTTTGTGATTTGTGCGCGTTTTGGGCATTAAACCTCCAGGATGTGGAGTTAATGAGATTGCTCCTGTTTTGCTTCTGGCTGCGGACTGCACGGCGGCCAAAGGGGATGTGAGTTGATGCCTAGAACCGACTTAGTGGGGACAAGAAGAAACCAAGCCAATTTTCACTTTGTTGCCTCTCCAGCATGGCCAAGACATCCAATTCCATCAGGCCTTTGCTGCCGGGGCAGCTGATAGAAATGGGCCCTAAGTCCTGTAGCTGGGCCAGATTATTCCCTTATCTTCTAATGGCTCTGATAAGGGATTGGAAGAAATGGTGTCAGAATAACCGCTGTATGACCCACTGCCAAAGACCCTGATTAATCTCACTAAGGAACAACAGGAACAAGCTATGGGTGTTACAGATGCTCAACTAACACTAATATAATTTACATATTTGCTAGAACAGCAGCAACTGCAGATTTATTATCTAGTAACACAACTGTCAGAAACATGAAAATATCTTCACTCGGGCTGTAACCCACCCATTTGAGCCAACCTGAGGGAGCGACCTGTCCTAAACTGTCCAATTCAAATCTCTGTTATTTTCCTTTCTGACTCACCGGGAGCTTTGTAGAAGCCAATGTCTTCCTCACTAAGAGGCAGCAGGTAGACTTCACCTTCCTTCCACAGCAGGGGGTACTCCTGCCCCCCAGTGAACTCTCCCAGCCAGCTGTCCTGATCTGGAAGTTAAAGAGGACATTTCAAAACATGAATCATAGCTGTTCTCCTCAGAATCACAGAGCATCAGCATATATATGGTAAATACTGGTGTTCAGGAAGAGTATAAATATTTGTGTTCTCCTAGGGGATATGTCCACATTGTTTTGTATTGGTTTTATTATCTGTGATTTATGTTTTCTCCTGATTTATGAGGTTGAGAATTCAGAGAGAACAAAACATTATTGGTCTTGTTAATTTCATTTGGGTATCTTGTTAACAACAGGACCTGACTAATAGCTGCTGAGCCCGGGACAATACCTTCAATAAAGTCAGAAGTGATGTTGACAGCAGTGTAGTGACCTGACGAGGAACAGGCCAGGGAGTGACCAAAGCAGAAACAAGGTTGGCAGCCCGCTGGGTTTTCTTGTTGTAAGTTGAAAAAGCCAGGCTTGCATCTGTAGGTACACACACATACACACACACAGCCTCATGCATAAAAAAAAAAAAGTTATTAACATGCAGATCCTGCACACACGTTTCATTGCAGCTATTTGCCACATCCTTGCCATGGTGTTATTCTTACTAATCTCTTTAAGTTGTTCTCACTGCAGCAGTCGGGGATGCTGCTAGCTGCAGACGGCGGTGTTAAGGAAGAATGGACCAAATGGAACCCAGCTGCAGAGACCCTGAGCTCTGACCTACAGACACTGGCTGGCATATGGGTGGGAAGGGGAACACTGCTAAAAATCAGCCACTACACTAGTCACATTACACAGGAGAGGGGCCTGCTCAACGAGCCATGAAATCAGCAAAAAAAGTCAACAAACAGGGAGCACAGAATTATTCAGTAGTTGGAGACCTGGGGCTGTGTGTATTGCTAATGTCACAGTGAGTTTATCTGTTTGATCCTGCATCCCAGAGAGAACAAGATAGAAACAGACAGGGAGAAGCAGGGACTTGGTTATTGACATATTGTAACAGTCATATTCACTGTCCAAAGAGGCAAAATGACGGATAGTCCCCAAAACTTCAAATCCTTCCCAAACCTTTTCTATTTACCATTCTGCTGCACCTGTACGATCTGCTGGGTTTAATATACTTAATTTATATTTTAAAACAAATACATTTTACATTAATATTGAATCTAGGAGTGATAATCAAAGTAATAAAAACATCAGATCATGATCAAAAACACTTGTTACACACTTCTGTACATAAACTGATGAAACATTAGTAATGTCTTCAGTTGTTTCATTGTGCAACATCAGTTGCCTTAGTAACCACAGGTCATGTACACGCATACATGACGCAAGCAATAAGCTTTTAACACACCTGTCACAGGCCTGTCCCTCCACGTTTGGCTTGCAGTGACAACGTCCATCCAGAGGAGAGCAGTCACCCACGCTCCCGCTGGGGTCACACTCACACGGCCTGCAGACAGAATGTGACATGAAGATGTAAGACTTGAATCCACTACACTTAGCGGACATGCACATTTGGGGGAAAAATGTATTGTTGACTGGGAAGAACCAAGAGTGTTAGAGACAAGGACAATTTAATGTGGCGACCTTTCCATAAGAATATTCTCTATTTGCATGCCCCACCCCCACACTTCCAGATCACAGATGGTCAGCTATGCAACAGCAACTCTGCAACCAGTGGGGTGTCTTGCTCAAGGACTCTTCAACAACATGGATACTTGTCTTGAGGCTCGAACCCGTGCATCCAAAATAACTAAGCCAACCCTGGCAATGTGTTTTTGTCATCTCTGCCCTCATTCAAAAAGCACAACAAGGCTTCCTGTAACAAATCATCAAAACTGAGATGCTTGATAGCACACAATCCATCATGCAAAATTTAAAGGCTGTGCAAACAACCTTGATAAAAGCAAGTGAGTAGGTGTATGGGTCAGCAGGGTCTCGGATTATGTCAAAATGTGTTTGATCACCTTCATTGATTGATTACTTTTGTTTGAAACTGTAACACAGAATCTACTTTTTAATGATGTGCTATTACAAATAATTCAATTATCCTAAGGCAAGCCGTCTCTGCTTGTTTCTGCTCCAGTGGTCTGAGTAATTCACACCTCAACTCAACAGCCTGATTTTGCAGCATGAATGAGAGAAAGAGATGTGTGTGTATGCATACATGTTGGCATGTGTGTATGCATACATGTGTGTACAGAAAAGGTTTTTGCTGTGAGAATAGTAAAATGAGGTTCAAATATAATCTAATAACACACTATTGCACATGTTGATTTATAAATTTGTTACTGCTAAAACTTGTGATACTCAAAAAAAGAAACGGGTTTCAAGTGCTAAACATAGGATCTTATTCAGCAATGATTTTTAATAAAGATGCCCTCATCCTGAACCTCAATTTAAAGGGGCTATTTCTAAGTTTTCTCTGCCGCCAAATGTGGTTTCTTGCTGGAAGTGGGTAGTGGTAATTGGCACTTGACAAGACAAAACAGCTGCTAATGCTAACATTAGCTATGTAGCAATAGTAAAACGTACAAATACCTCCTTTAAACTTGCATCAATGTTGTTTTTAGGCAGCAGAAATGAGATGTAAACACAACTCTGACATATTCTTATCTATTAAGCTCATATGGCAAAGATGTTAGCTAACAATTCCTTACACATCGTTCGGATATGGAGCAACATTGCCCTTCATTCGGAGCTGTGTTTTTGGTGGCTTAGCTAATGTTAGTCCAATATTTACTCTCATTTTAGCTCTAGCTTGGTCTCCACCAGCACTTGAGAAAAATATCTGTCTCTTTATCTTAAGCTAACATCTTTTTTTAGCTTCAAAATATTTCCACTATGTTCATAAGATAGTCACTAACTTTGCCACTGGACAGGAAGTGTACAATAGGTTTTTAGAGCTATTAGCTGAAAAAGCTGGCTGTTGTGGCTTGAAACAACATTTGACGAGAGAAGTGAGAGTGAACCTGAATCATAAAAGTTGGGGGCTGTAAAATCAAAACAATTAGCAGAGAGATGCTAAAAAGCTCTGCAGAGCTGAGGGAAACTGCAGAGTTTTGTAATTGTCTGTGGGGTCATAACTATGAGTGACCCCTTTCACATTACATGTAGTCATTAGATCCATTATTCATGTAAAAATATTTATTAGAGCAGCTTTAAAGTCACAAGAATAAATATCAAAACCTTTTCATCTACATTGTTTGTCAAAGCTAAAACTGAATGTCTGTTTAGCAGTCAGTCCACTACCTGGTGTCACAGTATGCACAGTTGCGTGGTGGTAGAAATAATATTAACACCAAACAGTCATTGATATGCAATTCAGTACCATCACAATTTAGCATTCCCAAGACAGGTAAAGGGGGTCAGGGAGAGCCAGGGTGGACTTCTTATGAATATAAATACTACAACATATTTCTCACATGCACACAGACATATGCACTACAATATGCATTTAAATGCCAGCTCATGTGCACACATACTTGGTAAGAGAGTGGTCAGGTCAGAGAGAGTTGATATTTTCTTTTCATCATCAAAATATATGTCACGTCAGCGCATTGCAAGCCGCAACAAAGGACGCAGAAAAACACCCAGGCCAAGTAGGTGAGCATGCAAAGGTGCAAGAGGTAAATCACTCTCACATCTTAGGAATAAAAGACACTCTGCCTATCTTAAAATCAGTTTAACCCACCGAGCTTGTTCTTGTAGCATAATGAAACGATGAAATTCAGAGCCAAGTACAAATATAGAAAAACAATAGTACAATAGATTTACTATTTTGTTGTTATTCCGGGCACCAACTTGATTAATAGAGAACAATTGCGAAATATTTTTCCAATCAGTGATTAGTTTGTTTCTGTGAGAAAACACAGAACTCGATCTGTTTGAATAAATGGAATTACACAAAAATGTCATTATTGAAGTGAAGGGCTGGAATTAGCAAGTATTACTAGGTTAAATTATCAATCATCTATAAATAGCCCATTAATAATTAGTTGGTGACAGTAAAGAGAGATCACTTTGGGTTTTGGTCAGAGAAACCAGAATAACATGGGAATGTATCCAACACTAACCTTAGATGTAAATTGTTAAGAATTCAATTATTAGGAGAAGTTGTTCAGGCTAAGTTTCTCCTTGGGGTTTGGCTGCAGCTAAAGCTCTTCTCTGAAGTTTCTGAAGGCAGCGAGGCTGGATCCAGTCACCATGGTAACAGATAGAGGAGACTGCATGGTCTCTGGCCTGGTTCTAAGTAATCTTCAAACACCAGATCTCGTTCTCCTGTTGGTCAGGACTGCTGGGTGGATGACCACAACATCCACAGTGTGCAGCAGGAGGGAATTCATAAAAGTTGGTGTTATTTGAGAACAGACAGTGGCAGGCCGGTCTTTGTTTTAGATTAATAAAGAGTGATAAATAGTGGTGTTCTGATTTACTTTATAATGCTATACATGTACACATATATACACATATATAATGATTAACTAAACTGGAACTATTTTGGTAATGCAAATATGCTGTAAATCGAGGCCATATCTCTAAGATGCAAAAAGATATACATGTACTGGATCTAGAAAACACTGGTTTGATGCAAAAAACAATTTGTATTGTGAAAGACTTGGGCTTTGAGGCCAGATTCAGCAACTTGGCCAAACAAAAGATGGTTCACCATGAAGCAAACACTTTTTGTTTATTGGCTGCTCCTTATAAATTTGAAACGGCAAACTTGCTAGCAAACATTTGCCTATTTACCAATCAAGGAGACAAACAACATTAGGATTGCTTTGGGGTCATGATTTTAAATGGCTTTAGGAATGCAAGTCAAATAATCACTCTCAGCTCTGTTTTAGTTTTCTACCAGCTCCTGAGGCAAGTTAATGATTCTTTAGCTGCTAAATGCTCCACAATGTTCACCAGCTGGTGGCTAACTTCATCTGTCTGCTGTCTGCAGGGTATAACGACAGCAGCAGGATGGAGCTAGAACACATAAAACCAAAACAATCAGCTGAAAGGAGAAAAGCTCCGTCGAGTTAAGGGGAACATTCTCTGTGGGTTTGTCACAACAAGCGATGCATCTTACATTACACACAGCACACAGTCATCGATCCATGGCTAAAACTTTTATTTAACTTTGTCTTTATATAATATTTGGCTATCGTGAATATGTATTTCACATAACCAACCAATTACTATTGTGAACTTGTGGATTCCCCTGAACGTTTAACACATATACCTGTAGAATGCATTAGAAATGAAATGCAAACAATACAGATTTACGTAATATAAGACTTAAAATAATTATATCAAGTCTGCTTCATTAAATACATACAAATAAAAAGTGGTATGGAGCAATGGTGATTGATCTGATTGGGTGAACATCAACACTGTCCTGCTATCTCGTCTGATAAGAGGAATGTGATGGATAATTGAAGTAAGGAGATGATATTGATTGAAGAACTCAGCAAATATGTGCATTATGTGTAAAAGAAGCAGAGAAGAACAACATATAGGAATTTTAGAGATGAAATAAAATACCCTGTTCTGAGTTAGCTTGAAATGTTTGCTGAAATCTTAATTAAATCAAAATATTGATTTACCCACAATTCATGTTTCCATGTGGAAAATTACAGCAGTCTGTATTGTTAGAACAGTTGTTAGCAGTTTGATACTGTATTTAGCGCATCCTGGTGCCCACAGATAAGAAGGCCACTAATTCACAGTGGCGTCACATTGAGAAATGAGAATCCTCTTGTTTACAGCTGCTTTGTAGTTTGATAAATTCAGGCTTGGGGAAGTTAGATGGGTACTGCAAAACAGCTAATTTATTCAACAATAACTGTCTGTTTATCTGGACTACTTACATCTTTTTCTTTTTCGTTTGTCTCTTTAGTTCATTTTTAAATCTGTTATTTTCTTGGTTTTGTGTGTCCTGCGTGTCAACATGTCTGTGCATCTGTGTTTATGACTATGCGTGTTGCTCACCTGCAGCCACCAGGACCAAGCGAGTGAAAGCCAGCCCGACACGTGTCACACTTCTCCCTTGTCACGCCAACTCGACACGCACACCTTCCCTCTACATCACACTGCAGACTCACTGAGCCTAAAAGGGACAGCAGATGGATCATGGAGGAGGAAGACAGAAGAACAGAGAATGAAAGGGGTACACAAAGGGAAGGAGGACAAAAGCAGGACTATTTTCAAGAAAATGGAAAATTTCAGAACCAATGAAGTGTTATTGGTAAATTACACAAAATGGGTCAATATATCATTAATAATTTGTCATAAGTGAACGCCTGGTACTGGATTCCTGTTGAAAAAGCTTAGTTTATTACCTTTCAACCATACTGTAGCTGACATACTGTAGCTTTAGTTAATGGAGAGAAAAGACCAGCTGGGGCGTTGCGGACATGAGAGAAAATGGAAGGCTGATGGAGTCGGCTATAACCTTTGATCAATATAATGGACTCCAACACCTCTGTGCAATCACCTTACACTATTTAGGGAAAGTCAGAAAAAAAGATAGCTATGTATATTTGTTCATTTCTCCCTCTGGTTCTCTCTCTTTACACTGAGGATGGTATAATTAGGAGGCCAAACATTTAATGTCCCTTCACCTAAAATTAGACTGTGTTTAATGAACAAGAATGAGCCTCTTCACTGATAACACTCAGTGAGTCAACTGGATCAATTTACAGCAGCGGGGCTGAGTAAAGTCATGGATTTCTTTAATGGTCATTTGGGAAGCTAAACCGAGGATAAATCTGATGAGATGCGCAAGACATGAGAGGAACAAGATTGTATAAATAATGAATTAGAAAAGATTCTACTTTTAGGCAAGGTTTGGCAAGTTGAGTAGTCGATGAGTTAGACTAAATATTAATGCAGAGTTATTAATGATTTAAAAACATTTGGCCATAAAATTTGCAACAATTAATCTTTGGAGTCTTTTTCGTCTGTAGCTAAATCTTGCTTATGGTGCCATATTGTGCCAATACAGCATTCCAATTTAGCCATAATTAAATTTGCTCATACCAGGGAAGACAAAAGTAGTGAGTAATGACGTTGGCGTGGATTATAATTAGGGTTCTTAAATTATTATCAAAACAATTAAGGGTTCTGTGTCTGCAGTTTACCATTGATGTTGCAGCTGCAGGGAAGGCAGGGCTCCTCCGGAGATTTCCTGTAGTGGCTCTCTCTGCAGCGCTCACAATGGGGCCCGTTGGTGTTGTCTCTGCAGCTCACACAGCGCCCCCCACTGCCAGTGCTGCGGTACTGCTCCATGTCAAACACGCACTCGTCAGATCTCCCACTGCAGTTACACTCTATGAGCGAGGGAAGGAGAGCAAGAGAGAGAAAGAGCAAGAGGTCAAGTGAGGAGAGACGTGGAGAAAGAGGAAAGAGCACAGCCGTGGGGGGAAAAGCAGGCAGAAGAGGCAACGAGGTAAAAAGCGAGAAGACAGAAATAGACAAAGGGGAGAGACGGAGGGAGGGTATATGTGTGAGAGATTATGCGTTCTGGGATTGGATCATAATTTAGAGGCTCGTTGCTAATCTCATTTCACACAGGCCTAATGAGGAGCCAATCGGCTGTCAGGGGGCACTTAGATAACAGTAATTCATGTTTATACAAGAGCAAATTACTCAGCTGATAACACACCATCACAGCTCTCATACCCCTCACATCAAATCCCTCCTTAGTTTACCAGTTACCCTGAGGGGGGATTTAGGTGAAATTGCCCATTTTATTATGAATCAAGCTGTCTGCTGTGCTGGCAATAACTATATGATTATTCCTTCCTGTTAATAAAGAGTCTCAACAGGGTTCACCTTATTTGAAAGATAAAAAAAGATCACCAGTTGCTTTAAAACCTAATGTACAGACTTGAGATCGGTGGTGAAAAACTTAAAAGAGTTATGTGTTTCATTTGGCTTCAACTAATTTTGCATACATGAAATTCTAATGAGTAATTACGGGTTCACACAGTCTCCGCAACCTTTGTAATTACACTCCCCCTATGGCTAACCTGTTAGCAAACAATTGCCTATTTGCACATCCATCAGACATAAAACAGCATTAGCATTTACATGGAGTCACGTAACCTGATGAATCTAAGTCCAATATTCACTTTCTTTTAGCTCTCCTTTTGATCTCTACCATCTTCTGAGGGAAATATCTGGCCTTTCAGCTGCTAAATGCTCCACTGTGTTCACCAGACAGTCACTAACTTTTTCTGTCTGCCATTAGGTCCTGGGCAGCAGTGTAACAGTAACATGTTACAGTAATGAGACACCGACAAGAGTAACCAGAGCTAAGCTGTTAAGGTTAAGGTTCCTCTGCAGGCATGTTTTCAACTATGTAAAAGTACTCTGCTATTAACAGTGTTTTGTTTAACATGGTTTTCCCGAATAAAAAGTGGAAATAAAAACTGGGGTTAGCACAGTTAGCATCTTTTGTTTGTTTATGTTGTTTGTTAGCTTGCAACTGGCAGTGGCTGTTAGTGGCTGTGCTAATGCAAACTCTCACTCTCTGTATAGCTCCAAGGTGGAAATACTCTGACTGCTTATCTCACTCATGATATGTCTTGCATTATATAAAAAACACCATATGGACATGTTAATGTTAAAAAATTGATTTTCATCCAAGGCTTTTTTTTAAAGTTATATTTTTAGGGCTTTTTGTGGTAGCACAGTGAGAGAGAGACAGGAGTGTGGTGTGCAATTAGTAATTTATTCATTTTTCAAGTAACTTGTTGAGCACTGTGCACAGTGGGTTTATTGGAGCTTTTTCACTGAAAACAGCTGCACTCTGCATCTAAATGTGATGCTGACAGGAGCAGTGAGAGTCAACCAAAACAATAAAGTCATGTGCCCTAAAACTAAGACAATGAGCTAAAAGATGCTAAACAGCTCAGGGGAGCTGAGGAGAACCGTGGAGTCGTGTGATGATTCCCTGTGGGTTTTTCAATACGAGCAATTCCTTTTACATTACACATGGTAATCTGACCCATTGTTGATATGAAAATATTGATTTGTGCAACTTAAAGCATCCATCCTGAAATTGTAGGTGTGATGGATGAAAAGAGAAGACACTGCAGGAGCCAGCCACTGCTAGGAATAGCCTTCTGAACACAACATGCATCATTTGACAAATGCTGAGTCCCTTGTTATCACATCTGCCGTCCCTCTGCCCATGGGGCAACAGAATCTGACAAAACCTGACACTCCACATAGAAAGGCGCTACAGCATGACTCTGATCGCCACTGGCGGGGAACTAGAGCACATAGACAACCAGTCGGCTCTACTTTTCAGCTCCCATCCACTCTGTCTTTATCATTCCAGCTAGCTGTGCTGCCACTGCTGGTCAGGCTAGCTGTTAGCCAGGTAGCAGAAATGTCAACAACTGCCTGAGCCTCTGCATTTCCTTTAATGGCGCAAATTCATGTTGAAATATGATGAAATCCATGACGTATACTGTTATCCTGAGGGGGCATATGATAGTCCGAGGCTGTCCATCCTAAAAGTTAACAATTATCTGAAAATTATGTTTCATGCTTGTAACTTCGGGTCTTTCAATAGGTTATGTCGAAAGTTACTTCATGTGTGAACTGAAGTGGGCAAATGAGTTTGTTTAATTATGGTTCATCATCCTTAAATGAGCTTCAGAGCAAATTAAACATCTGGTTTCTGATCCCTCTCAGCAAGTTCAAATTTATATTTGCTGATGTCTTAATTACTTGCTGCTCGTGTTTCAGTACCTGACTTTTATAAAGCTTTTTTTAATTTAGTTATTTAATTTGGTTGAATTAAAAAACAAATCAATCCCAACTATGTTTTATATGTATTTTTAATATATACATAGATATGCATTTTTTTTAATGTTGTGATGTACATTACAAGCCTTTGATGTTTATGCCATATTGGCTTGTGTCAACCTCCTAGCTTGAATGAAAACACATCAAACCATTAAACACACTATCATAAGCATGTTACAGTGCTGCAGCTTGTTTTCCATCTCGGTTAAGATGCGATTACTAAGAGCAGCAGAGCAGTTTAAAGGTGGTATATGTATGTGGGATGAAGACTGCCACAAGCAGTGCACACATCCAGTGAGTGGAAGTGAGACAGAGCAAATCACTTAAAGCCGTTTTTCAACAGGTTTAACACAAGGACCACTACACAGCTTTGCATAGCACGTGTTTGGCCATCTTGACCATATTTATAGGTTTGTCCGCCCACAACCACCTCTTCCACATGCTGCTTTCCTCGACCCTGTCCCGGTGACCACACAACTTGTGGATAACTGCCACTGTGGAGGCTTCATGCAAGTAAGAAGGCTGACTTAGCTCCACACTCAGTATAATACTCAAGAGGGGCCTCTCTTCTGTGATTGATGGAGACGCCTCCTCAAACACTATGCCTAATACATTTTTGGATGATTCAGAATACTTAAAACTAAAAGGGTACACTGGTGATGAGCTGTAGCCTTGTCAACCATACATGCTATGTCTCTTAATTACAAAGACACAGGAACATGTTTGTAGTTACGCTGTATGCTAAAGCGAAAAGAACATACCTTTACACAAGGTCTCGTATGGCATAAGGGTGATTTGTATGGAAGCAATATAGTTAAGGTTTTTATGGTTATAGGCACTCACAACACTTGGTTAAGATTAGAAAAATACAAGACTGTAAATAGACAAATGGGAATAGCCTTTGTGATGTCACCCACAGGTTATTGAAGAGTGGTTCTGAATCTCAGGGTGGGCTGCTCCTCTGTCGCCATCTTGGCAGTGATCGCCTAACACCCAGTGAATCCAAAAATAGGCTAAGAGGGGTGTGGAGGTGTGTGTAGCCGAGGCTTCGGTGCATGTTGGTTTGTGGCAAGCATACGCTCATGTAAAAGTTGAGCATTTAAACATGGGAGTCTATGGGGACTGACTCACTGTTGGAGTCAGCCTCAAGTGACCATTTAAGGAACTGCAGTTTTCGGCACATCATTTTTCAGCAATGGAGGTTGCCGCTTGGTTAAATATTGAAAAAGTAATGTGATTTCTAGGAGACAGGATTGGTGTTAATGGTGACAACCTGTCTGGTATGAATAGTCACAAATTCATTATCTTGTGCCATACACATGGTTTATTTGGTAACAGTGGTCAGAACTGTAAGTCAAGAAAGTAAAGACCAAGGTCAGCCTCCATCTTAAACTATATGAATAAACCTTCATTAGAGTCTGACCAACTTTACTCTCAGTGGATGTCTCAAATACAGAAAAACTTCCTGCATAAAAAGGGATGGACTATGAGCCAGTGGCACTAACATCTCTTGGGGGGGCCGGTCCTGCAGCACTTCAGACTCCTGCTGAGGGCTTCCGAGGACTTTTCCCATTTGCATATCATGCCCATTTAGGCGTGGACATTGCCCTCATATTGCTCCTTGGGGCTTTGTCTTATGGAAGATTAGCCTGGGCATACAGTGACAGTCATGTTCCTCTTTATCTCCAGTGGTTTTAACAGCATACAGCCGCTTCGAACCCAGAGTGAACACAATAATATTTTGTTGCCTGCAGTAAAAGTCAGGCTAGTTTAATTAGCTGAAGATGGATAATAACCCTGAGATTGCAGACCCCCCCCCCCCCCCACCTCCCACAAGGCACATTCAAGTCAGCTGTGTGCGAAACATTTTGGTTATCCAACTCTTATCCTTCAGCATCAATCTGAGTGCTACAAGATGTTTGATCAAAGGAAATCAACTACTCTGATGCAAATACTTCCTGAATAACTACATTCTTTCTTTCTTGTATGACACAATGTCAAACGTGAAAAGAACATAATGTAAATTAGATAACAACAGAAATAACAACAAAATATGGAATCCAGTTCATGTCCATAATAATGTAACAATGAAAAAAAAAAAAAGCTAGCAAAAAGCCTGGACCTGTGTAAGTTTAGTGGTCAATGAAAGCTGTTAGATTGAAGAGAAAATAACATCAGTGACAAATTAAGCAACACTAAGTTTGCCTGATTGAATTATGCTGACAAATTCACTGAACTCTGCATCAGCCGTCTTCCAGCAGCGAGGCGTGGTTTTGCGAGGTCAAGCCGGATTTGCCGCCGCACCTCCGAGGTGATGCAATCCAACATCCTATTGTCTTATTCTCTTTATATGAATAGTTTCTTAGTAGTGTTGCAGAACACATTGCAGACAGGGAGCACAACCCCTGCAGGCACAATGATTTCTCATTTTTACATCTAATTTGCCAGACGAATGAGATGTCGGACTAGCAAGGAGAGTAGAACATCAGCAGTGATAAGAAACCGTTCTATGAGGGACTATGCTGCACATATATCTGTACGACCTTTAGTGTAGCGTTACAAACACATCTGACCTCTACCTGCCTCACACATTTTTCAGCCTTTTAGGTTAAGATTTTTTTTTTTTTTTGGTCTTTCAAAAACCCAGCATTTGCAAACCTCAGCTCAGTTGTCCAACAACATTGTTTACAACACCAGAGTAACACCAGATAATTGTATGATTCTTCTGATCTCCTCTCCACTCATGCTAAAGGAATGTGCAAGACAGTGATGTACACAGAACTGGGGCTTGTCATTTCATATATTTTTTGTATCTTTAATGTTTTTTTTCCAGCTTTAATAGAGCGAAGAGATTGGCAACTACTCGGTCGTATTGACGTCGTATTGGCACTACATGCTTACATACACAGACTACTGTCATTAGCACAGGTTTGTGGGAGTATCGGGGTCATTTACTCATATGTTTACATAATCACAACAGCTTCTGCTGTCGTAAGAAGCCACACCAGTGTGACAAGGATATAACATCTGGCTGCTCACAGTGACTTCAGAGAAAATCATCGTTAATATGAGAATAAAAAGAGACAACCCTCTATCATGTAACACTGATCAAACAGGAAGAAAGAGCATCTTAATCCAAATACAATGCATGATGGGAAGTATGCTAATAAGACACTGACACTGTTTCTCAATTAACTTGGTTTGATGCATTTAATGAATGCTTAGCGGGATGTTCATTCAGCTCATCATTTAAATGATCTGAATAGAAAAAATAAAGTCCAGTACGCTACGAGTTTTTATAGTGTATAGAATTTTTATGCTTTTGTCTATTTTTATCACATTCGTCTACTAAACACATTTCCCTATGGTTGCAGCTCTATTTTATGGAGACTGTCACAAAGTCACAATTAGCTACCTAAAGTACCAAACAATATATTGTTTAAATATAAAGTAAATACAAGATAATAGAGCAGCTGTGGCACAGTGCATACAGTGGGTTGTTAATCATAGGGTTGGTGGTACCTTTGAATGAGAGGCAAATTGCTAAGCATTTTCTCTGTAAATATATAGGTGCAGTCCCTTTACCATGTAAATGGATCATTGATTATACTCAGTAAATAAAGCCTTTGTCTCCCACAGTACACTTTTCTGTCCTGACTTCACACAGAGCAGACTCCACTACATGGAGAGCAGTTGAAATGCGGATCACGTGGACTCAACCACGTGACAGTCGAGGCGGAAAGGACTCCCTAGGACATGAAGTGGAAGGATGTTGACAGGTGTCAATTTGCATTTTGGGAGGAAAGCAGCAGATTTTCAATTTATACCACTCTGCTCTCCACATACTTAGGTGGAAATGCAATGCAATGATAAGTTGTCAACTACTTTAGATATATTTCAAAATCGAAATGATCAAAATGTTTGGATTTCCAAGCACGCTGAGGGTAGAAACAGAAAAAACGTATAGATCTTTATGCCAATAAATTTCACGAACCCAAAAAGTATCAAGAGGAAAATGTTCAATATCCTAAGACCTTCCCAAGACCTAATTAGCTGTTAGCAATTAGCAGTCTTGTCAGAAGAATAAGGTGATGAATGATCTGGCACAAAACCTGTTTTTAGGCAAGACAGCTTCTAGTGCCATTGTTACTGTGGCTGGTTAATTAATATTGCAAACATCTGTCATGCTCTGTGATCTATGCTTAGGCAATAGACCTGGGTTTAGAGTTGCATAGTGTTCCACTTCAAAAAGTGTGCTGAGCTGACTTTATTTCCTCAGATTCACTCTGCTGTGATTTTTCCTAACGCTTCATCTGACCATTGTGTCATTACTTTACAGTTAACTCAAGCTGATGTTCCTACCAGGGCTATAATTTTAACAACTAACTGTGTTACTCAAAAACAACAATTATTATTGTGAAAATTTCAGAAATACTTTTTTTGAAGTGTTTATCTCAAATCAGTAGAGGATCCTTGAGTCCTATGCGGTGCAATTAAAGGATTTGTTAGAAGCAAAACAATTTCCTTTGCTTCTCACCTTAATCGAACAACTGGGCAAAATAAACACACTTGAGGATGATTTGCAAAAGTTAGAGCATGATCAGTGAAGGGTGGGTTTTACTGATGTTAGGAACAAGGAAATCGATTCAGTCAGAGTGAACCTGAATAACCTACAAGAACAAGAGCTGAATTCCAAATCCATAGGACTGGAAGAAATGATTATTTTAGGTGGATCAAAAACCTAGTCGGCCTCTTGCTCTGAGTTTGTAGAAATGTGAAAAATATCACAGCTACTAGCTCAAAGCAAAAGTTACTTAACTGCTCCTAAAAACGCAGAGTTCCGCACATTTTGTTCTGAGCTCTACAGGTCTGAAATAAAATTAAATAGAGCAAAATGTGAATCTGTATTTCAAGGCCTAAAACTTCACGCTCTCACTCAAGAGAATGGTGAGCGCGTTGGAGAACCGATCGCTCTGACTGAACCGACAAATGCTACAGCTGGAATGAAAAAAGGCAAGGTTGGTATGGGATTCCCCCAGAGTTTTATCTCACTTTTTGGGAAGAGCTTTTTTAGCCATGATTCATAGATCTTTTTCAGTGACATGAATTCTGCTGTAATTTCTGAGTTGCCCAAACCCAATGAGGACACTACTAAATGGGGCAATTACAGACGACTGCCCATCATTAATACCAAAATAAAATTTTTCCACATACACTGCAAGATTTGATTTATTCCTCTATTCCTTTGAAAAGAGCTACACTTTGTATTGAGAATGCAAGGATGTGAGGCTTTTTTCGGTTGAGGTTTGCGCTACTTAATCTGATTAAGATAATCTTAATCCGGATGTAACTGTATCATGGTCTCCCGATATGTGACACGTTGGAAACCTTTTTCAATGGAGATCCATTGGTGTTGGGATGGGGTGGTGAATATGGTGGGGGTCACCATATTTTTTTTGGTGTTTCTTTGATATTTGATTGATCTTTGATTGAATTCAATTCAGTTCATCCTTGAGCCCAAGTGGACGTGTGTGCCAGATGATGAATTTCCCTCCAGGCATTCTACAACAGGACGGTCGTGAGGTCACAGTGACCTTGGCCTCAGTCAGTTCGTCCTTAAAGTGAACGTTGCCAAATTTGAAGAAATTCCCTCAAGACCTTCCTGAGACATGGCGTTCACGGGAATGGGATGGAAGGACGGACTGACTTACAGACAGACAGACGGATGGACAACAACCCAACAAAATAAGGCCTCTGGCCCTTGCTGTTAGAGGCAGAGAAGTGTAACAAACAAACACAAGAGGAGATTAAACAGATTTTAGGCTTAAATCTACTTCTATATCTATCATATTTCATAGTAGGAGTACTGCCAGGAGGCTTAGATGATAAGTATCTGATTTATCTACAGTATTATGAACCGTACTACTGATATTCAAGAAAATGATCACAGCCTCCCATCTACAACTGCAGCCTTCAACCTTAAATCAGTGGCAAGAAAGGATTTAAAGTGTCTACCTACTGGAACAGCCTCAGGCTACGCCGATGACAACATCAAACAAACAACAAAAATTATGAAGACCTGCAGCAACCTGCTCGGGCTATAAATGATTTCAGTCTCAGAGGGGGAGAATCTTGATGAGAATGACATCCCATTACACACACACATCACAACACACACACACACACACACACACACACACACACACACACACACACACACACTCCACACCTATTTTAAGACCACATTGCAAACAGCAAGCAAACAAATCAGCAGTCCGATATCAAGTTTAGACAAACAACCTTGACTGAGGGAAATTACAAATAAAAACTCATGTAAAGCTTATAATCATCTCACGACAGCTTTTTGCTCTTTGAAATAAGCTATAAATCTGAAGTAGTCTTTCAAGTCTATATATAGTATTTTCCTAAATTACAAGAATTGCAATTAAGACACATCTTGTTTTTTAAAGGCCAGGATACTCAACGGGATATCAGTGGTGTTTATAAAAAAAAATAATCTGGAAGACAGAAGCGTATCCTGCTTTGCTGTCAACCAACCACTTATTTGAACGTCTATCAGGAAATAGTCCAAGATTCCACATTAATAATAGAAAATGGTTAAAATGTTGCTGTCAGATGGTATTTAGTAAAAGAATATGATGGAACCATCTTCTCTATCTTTAAAGAGAGCATTGCATACAGGAGGACTATATTAATTTGCCTCATTGAACAAGACATTATGCTGACATATTCCATCAAGTGTCACCAGTGGGTTTTACATTAAACAGGATCTATTATGGCCATTTTCATCCACCTTCACAAGCTGGTCTGGAGCAGAAAACAAGCCGACCCACCGTCCTGCAGCCGGAAGGAAGAAGACGCTGGACAGTCTGCAACGACTTCACAGATAACAATATCATTTACTTGGAATACTTTTATGAGAAACCTTTTTGATTTTTTATGTGTGGACACTTCTGGACTAAAGGAATATAAATAACGGAGGAACAGACAGACAGTCCACTTCACTTCTTCTGGTTTACGATACTTGTACATCTCAATTAATTAAAAAGATTTACTGAAAAACAAACTGAGCGGTTAAACTGTGGATAATTTATCCAAGCTAACGAGGTATAGCTTGTCAATAGTGACAAATGATTGGGCATTTATATCTTTGCTATGCTGCTTTTCACTAACGTGATCAGGTCGCGGTAACGTGGTTAAACATCACAGATCCACAACGATAATGCAGACTGAAAGGCTGTGAGCCTTAGTCCCCTGTTCGGCCACATTAAGTGTGAACTACAGAAATACTCGTTGTGAAAATGAAGTGTCTAACTGTCTTCCTCGAAGTGCTGAGCTCACGCTGTAATGTTTGGAGTAGTGGAGAACCGTGGAAAAAATGAAGTAGATTTACTCCAGACAATTGAGAACAATGTCTTTTCAGCATGGATAAAAAACTAAAGAAAACTCTTCATTATAAGTAGTTATGTGCTGTGCCTTATAGGGGCATGCCAAGCTTGCAGGGCATGTCATGCTTGCAGGTGGGCTGCACCAAGAGATGAATTGATGTCAATAGGACCAGGAAGTAATGTCTGGAACTCCAATGAGGCGTTTCATATAAAGGAAAAATTTGGGTTGTGTCCAGCCTTGTGACTCTGGTGATCATTTACATGCACAAAAACCTATATAAAAAACTATAAGTAAGGGAAAACTCAGAAAAGCATAATAAGTCCCCTTCAACATGTTTGAATTGCTGTGCTTGTTCACTGCTATTTCAGGCATTCTGGTTGATGTAGATTGTCACTTGCCAACTGAGAAATGTGATGCTTGAGTCATATCAGTTGCATACAGTTATAAATATCCAAACACACGCTGCATTGACTGAGATAAAACGCCATTTTTCAAAGTGTTCTGCAGCTGGATTTTTTAAGCTGAACGTATGTAAAATGATGCTGTGGGTTAATTATGTGAAAGAGAAAGCTACTAATTTGAGTAGTAAGTTTTCAATTCTCAAGTTAAAGGAGCAAAAGACATCAATGCAGAAATAAATCACTTTCTTTTTATTTTGTAAAGTTCAGGTTTTATCTTAATTTTCATATCGTTGAGGTTTCTAACCCTCCAAAGGTCATGGGTCTGTTACAGTTTATTCTCCCCGCTAAATAATTATTTGCTTGAAAGAGAGACATTGTCATCATCATCATTATTATCATTTTTGCCAGATTTGTTGGAAATTGTCGGCTTCTATCAGCAGTGGCAGCAGTCATCATAAGTAGCCAACATAATTGCACTGCACGTGTTTTGTCTTTCAAATATCTCTCCTTTGCGCCACAATAATTGGAGCCAATGCTGCAAAGTGTTTGTGAATTAGGTGCTTATTTGCATGAGTGCACCATATAGCCTACATAACTAGAATATCTCTGTCAGGTTGTTGTTGTGTTGTCTCAACTGTTGCTGCTGTACTGTGCTCGAGTAAAAAGGTTTAGAATATTATAACGCTTACAATTATGTTTTATTAGGATTGATATTTTTGTTATATTAGGTTTTTCTGTTTACTGCATTTTTATGTGACAAAATTATTTATCATCACTACTGAATACATTTGCTTGTTTGCTTTCTTTCAGAGCTAGATGAGAAGACTGATACCACTCTCATGTCTGTATGCTAAATATGAAGCTACAGTCAGCAGCTGGCTGACTGAAACAGCAAAGCTGGCTCTGTCCAAAGGTACCAAAATGCACCTTCTAGCACTTTTCAAGCTCCCTAATCAATATGTTTAGAGGTGTCGTCTGAAAGTCGATAAGTTGATGCATCAGTCAAGAAGGCCCCAAGTCGACTGGCTATTCTTCAGTCAACTCACTGCACTTTATTTTTTGGGGGTTTTTCTAGCTGCTTCACAGCCTGGACAGTTTGGCAAGCTGTGAACTTTACACACCAAGCCTTGTTTTAAAATGACTGTATTCCCAAAACTAACTGTGATGCACGTAGAGAGGGGTGATGGAAACAGAGGGCAGCACTACACCAAGACAGCAAGAGACACGGCAGTGCAACTCATTTTTTTTTTTTTTTTTAATGTTCCGCTAAGATGCTTTCAGCTCCACTGTCCGGTTAACTGAGCACTAGTTAATACTGAACAGAGAGGAGGGAAGGAGAAGGAGAAGGGAGAGGGCGAATATGGGGAATGCTTCACTTAAAAAAAAATATGCTCATACTTTTGGATACTGGTCTAACAATGTCATAAAGATACATCCCAGCAGTAAGCGACACAGTGTGCTGGAGATTTCTCATTTTAAAATCGTGTCTAAGTGAAATCCTGCCTATCCTCAGATAATCATATGTCAATGTGCAACTCTTAAACGGTCTGTGCGTGCTGACCATGTCCATTAAGAAAATAACATAGCATTAGTAATACTAAACTTCTACTTTTTTTTTCTTGTACTTCAAAGCTGTGTTAATGGTGTTTATACATAGCTTTATAAAAAAGCAAAAGGTCATGCTACAAGAGAAGCAATATATTTTTTCACTCTAGATACTTGTTACACCAATTCTAATCTCACACGTTTGATCTTTGAGATTACCAGGGGAGCTGAGAATGAAAAAAAAAAAAAAAAAAAAAAAAAAAAAAAAACACAGTATGAGGTGTTATCTTGTTGCCAGCACTTGAAGAATCACCTCAAGTTAATCACAATGACTAAATAAATACATATTACTTGCTACTGCTGCTGAATATTTCCAGAGAAAGGAGGCATGATTGGAAAGAGAAGCCACATGGTAAAACGTGGTGTGAAAGACTTTAATTAAAACAAATGAAGAAAAGGCATTTGTATTGTCTTTCAATGTATTTCTTTGTTTGATGTGTTAAAATTCAAGCATTTTAAAATTTCAACAGACTAGCAGCATCGTGTTGTAAAAATAGATTAGGATTAAAAGGCATCAGAAATGGTGTAAGTGTGCGATCATCACTAATGTACATATACAAAACTAGAATTATTAGCACATAGCAAGTAAAACTACAGTATTAAGCTTTTTTTTTTTTTTTTTTTTTTTTTTTTTTTAAAATTGCAATTACCAGTCTTCCTCAGCCGCTGGGTTACAGACCAAATAATTAAACACAAGAGGTATGTGTCACACGAGACCTGCCTGCCTGTGTTTATTTTCTATGGCTCCAGGATTTTTCCAGGTCAAAACTGAATCATAACAAAACAAAATCAGCTGCTACAGTACAGTATAAAATGGCAGGTGGATACAATATAGGTTATATAAACAGCAAACTAAGCAAATATATCAACAACTAGAAAGGCACTCAGAGCACGCAGACCTCAGCCAAGGCCAGTGTCAAACAACTTATACCAGACTTAAGCGAAAAAAGATCATATTCAAAGTAAATGATCTTGATCTGCCCAAAAATGTAACAGGTTCTTCCCTGGCCCACGCCCCATCCCTCCACCAAGTTTGCTGCAAATTGGCTCAGTAATTTTTGTGCAATCCTGCCGATAAACAAACAGACACAGGTGAAAACATAACCTCTTTGGTGGAGGTAATTAAATACAACACACATATGTTTGTGCTGTATGTAGTAAACTTAAAACTTTTTCTCTGAGTTCCTGCAAAGCCAGACATCATGTTCCTCCTATTCAATTAGGCCTATTTTGCATATTCCGAAAACGCACCTTATCCGTTTTCCCTTATTTCATTGCAGTCTGAAATTACACGCAGCAAAAGCAGTTTCACACACTGGATATGGAGCTGCTGCAGCTCCCCCAACTTTTGAGCTCTGGTACAACTAATGGATCTCAGCCCCTTCAAGCCCACAAACATTTCAACAAACTTTAGTGCTGACAGCTCAGCCCGTATTTGTTAACATGAAAACATCTCTTCCGTAAGAGGCGGGACCATCTTGACATTGTGTCATGTCTCTGTAGTCACAAAAATGACAGAATGTGTATGTACTGTTTGCAGTTTTTATGCAGCAAAAATACTTGATTTTTTAAAAGTAGAAGGAAGATTTGAAAGAATCATTTTGCCAAATTAAGTACATAGATGATTTGAGACAATTTTAGAAAGCAAATCCTTGAGATTTTAAAAGATTTTTTCCTTTGTGGTTATGGTAGTATTTTTAAGGTAGTTATCCTAAAAGCCTTTTATCTAAACTGATTCATAAAACTGTCTAAAAACATTCTAACCCTCATGTTGGGGTAAAAGTGATCGACACATTTCTAACCTTTGTGTTGACTGACCAGCCATAACTGACAGGACACAACTGTTTGTGTATCATGAACATAGACTAGGGAACAAAGCATAGATTATTACCGTAGTTTGTTTTAAAACATCAAAACAACTCCATTTCTGCTGTTTAGTTAGTTAGTTTAGTTAGTACATATTTAGTTAAAATTCTACATATCAACACACATGCAGAAGTTTTCATTTAGTTTATATTTTACCACTTGGTATGCTGAATGTATTTAATTACCCTCTTGCAGATTTGGTGATTGTAATCATCAGCAAATAAAATAATGTCTTTGTCAAAATGTTTTACCCAAACACAGGGAGAATATTATGATGGCAGAAATATAAAAGGTTGGTGTGGCAGAATGAGCTCCGTGCTAGATAGAGATGTGCAATTACACTGTGCATTCATTTTAACGCTTCCACATTCCGTGTCTCTTTTATATGGCGTATATTTATTTATTAATATACTGCATTGATTAAGCTGGGAACAGTACTCTATTTAAGACGCCATCTGCTTGGAACCATGAGTAAGAGTAATTAAAACAAGCTTGCTGCTTAATAGAATTCAGCAAAAAAAAAAAAAACAACAAAAAAAAACAAAACAATTTGCAAGCCACTCTCCTTTATAGTTTTCATCCCTCAGCCAATTACATTTCATCCTCGACAGCATTCAGTAAAAAGTGCACAGTGTGATGAGCCAAACCTGATAATGCTCATACTAATTCACACATACAGAAGCACAAACATATGTTAATACAAGCAGATTTACATACAGTCCACACACGCACATGCACATCTCCCAGTGAGCTGTTATTACCAATGCTTATGAACATATTTAGCGGCTTTACACTGCAGCGCAGCCGCACAGGTAATTTCATTACTGCTTGTTTCTGCCTAAAAAAGGGATAACAGAGATGTGGTGGGTGATAAATAGTTAAAATGCTGTGCGAGGCAGAGTTCAACATAATACAATAACATTTAATTTACAGTATAATAAGAATCAGTTTCTATAAACACTTGACTACCATGCTGTTTGTCAGACTGTAATCTTTTCTTCCACAGTGGTGGGAGTGTAGTATCCACGCACTCATGCAGCTAATGTAAAAGCTGCACGTGAGGAAATCAAAATTTTAAGGGACTGATGAAAGGTGGTGCACTGATGGATGTTTCGGGACCTTCAGCAGCCTGAGACTGTCACTTGAATTCAACACTGCCCTGTGGATTTTATAGAAGGCTGCACCTGATGGGTTTGTGACAGCGGCCCAGAGGCAGGCTACTCACTCAGACACTCGTTGGCGGAGTCCCCAGTGGCCCTGGCCCAGGGTCTGTCCTGGTAAAAGGGGTGACATCTCTGGCAGTCCGCTCCCACTGTGTGATGTTGGCACGAACAGACCAGGCCACCATGTTCCCCCTCAACGCATTCGCTGGCGTGACCGTGACACTTACACCTAAGGGAAACATCGACAGATAGTTATGTAAAGGCTGCAAGTACAACTTTTCCTATATACACTCTCTCTCTACTCCTCGCTGACTCGACTGTAGACATGCTTATGCACACAGTGGATGGAGTAGAAGGCAGAGTAGAGAGTAAAGTGAGAAGGTATTTCCACTGTAAGGAGTTGTCACTTCCTATTATCTTTCACAGACATAAACATGGCCTGAGATGAGGTGGGGTTTTCATTCCCCTTCAACAACTGCACTATTCATCTGTGCTGTCAGTGCTAATACGCTCACACTGCCCCAGACTATAAGAAGCAGCAACAAGCATATACAAGATCTTTATGAGTATTAATACGCGCATGTGTATCAAATCTATACAGGCACGTATTTACTGATATAAATCTCTTTTTTGTGTATCCACATCTATAAAGTTCCATTTTCACAACAAGATTTCTTAAGAAGTGCTTATCTCCTTTTCCTCTGCATGTGGAAAGCCTATCATTCCCTATGAAGCACGGTGGCAGCTCTGCCTCACTGGGTGTGCACTGCTTCCTGGCAGTTTCGCCGGCTCCGTCGAGTGGCAGTGATAGGGGACAGGGACGCTGAGTGGCAGGCTCTGTCAAATTTAGCCAGCTGTCCCGCATCCAGACGTATGCCGCTTGCCTGAGGCTCAGACCTAGTTATTTCTGTTGTCATCAAGACGACAACAACCTAGTATAGTTTTGAATCCACGCATCAGATCTCTCCGTGCTTGAGTAGACTTGAGCCGCTCAGTGATAATTATAACTCCGTACGTTACGAGGGAGTTGACCTGAGCTGTACAGGTAGCATATGTGCAGTGCAAAGTGATGTGCATTATGTTGAGTCCTCATGTTACACCAGAATGAAAGAGATGCATAAACAGCAATGTGTTGATTGTTGTCACCATAACTCCAGCACATTTACTTCCACCTCGGGTTATGGTAGCATTGATTTGCTGCAGAAAATCACAAGGAGCCTTCCACAGCCTCATTGACCAAGACTATTTGAATTGGTGCGATGCAGCACTAAGGTGTGAAGGCATGTGTACTCGCACAGAAAGCACTGGTACAAAGCTAACATGTTGACATGTGGGTCTCTTCCCCAGGTGCTGTGACATTGATGGGTAATTTGTCATGCCGCTGCAGTGATCCTAAGTGTTTATGACAGATGTCAGATCAAGTTTATATTCTTTCTGAAGGCTTCATCTCAACTGCTTAATTGTCCACTTCTATCTGCAGCGCTAAGGTGCAGCCTGGCCTTTGGCGCCACGTCTTCTCTCATTACTTTGAGTTATACACCAAAAGAAGTGGAAGGAGGACAGAGGAATATCTCGGTTTACCCTATCTGATGGCAGCCTGACAGGAAGCAAGGTGCTTTTTTTATCAGTTCTGCAAACAGCTGTCTGTCTAACGACTATTTTTGCATAGAGCAAATGTACACTATCAAATATATTTCGACAGTAAGACGATTCCTACCTTAAAATGTTTTCTATCAACAAAACAAGGACATTTTATTTTGAATATACAGCATCCACAAACTATTCATTGCAAGCACAAAATGTTCACTGAATGTATCATAAAAAAGTAGCCTTGGACACCACAAAGCTTTTGAGCTTTTTACTTTTCGGCTCAACCACATTCTCATGGGACAAATCTCAAGGTCAAACTCTAAAATGATTCATTTTTAACATTTCAGAAAGGTTGTTGCCTATGCGGGGTGGCATTGCCCTGGAGGTCACATTTTCTAGTGTCTCTTACCTGCCACCCACAGAGAAATCAGAGATGGCATAGAAGTACGAGCGCAACACTTTGGCATCCTTGAAGAACTCGTCTCCAAAGGTGTTGAGCCTGTCCAAAGAGATGAGCAGGTCAGTGGCTGTCACCCATTCCTGGAAAAGAGAAAAAGGTCGGGAGGAAGAAAGGACCAACATGGTGAGAGGAATGTTGGAAAACACCTTTTGATGTCAGCCACTTTAAAAAAAATTGGAATGAAAGCGAACCAGAGGAGGGCAGTGTGCTGGCTGCTGTCACTCTTGGAGACAGAGGGAAGGAGACAGGAAGTAAGGACGAGATCAGAAAGTGAGCATTAATGAAGAGAGACCAGAGAAGCAAGGATTTGTAAAGAAGACAAAATTTGACACAGCAAAGAAATGAAAAAGTCAGAGTGGAGAGTTGGTGGTTCAAAGGAAAGGAGACCGAGGTGATGGTGTAATGGCAGGGGAGAGAGCAGATGTAATGGGGAGATAATGAGTATGGTATAGGAAATTGAGTTAATGTCAGAGAGAGGGGTGAGGAAAGAAGGGGATTAATGGAGACAAAAGCCAAAATATGAAAAAAACATGAGAAAAGAGACAACACTGCAGCACTGCTTCAGTATAATGGATGGCACTTGGCAAAGCTCCTATCCCTGATATGATTTAAGCTCCTCTGTTTGAGCCCACTGCAAAGGTAAAGACAGGATGAAAAGTGGGAGAAGAAAGTGAAGAGGGATAACACAAACAGAGGAAAAGCAAACGGGAAGCGCAATAGTGGGTGGAAGATAAAAGCGAGGCCAGGTAAAGGGAGAACAAATGACATGAGGAATCTCTTACCTGTGAACCAACTTTAAAACAAATAGCTGGAGAGAAACTTTCTGTCTGTTTCTTGGCTGGTTTGGGACTCTGTGGCAGTCCTGCAAAAGCTTGTAATGCTGTACGTTTTGAAGATTCTCCCCAGAGGTGTCTTTGAAGTGTGGCAATGGGAGAGAAAGAGACTGGAGCGGATGGGCCTCAGACTAAAAACATGTGTGATGAGTTCATTCAGTCATGGTTTTCTCAGGCGCTATAGTTTGTCTTTGTAGATCAGATACCACCTATCGGGTAAGACTGGCTTCTGCCTATTTAAATATAAATGTACAAATCATGTATACTTCACCTTGTTAACATACATGCTACACCATATCATTGCCATGTTAATGGTATGGCTCTAGATGATGGACATTTTCAGTCATTCATGTTCCTCTAGAGGACTAATCCTACTGATTTTGGTGATTCCCTGATACTAAGTTCTGTTTCAGACTGATTTTCTTCCGTCCAGGCAGATAACTCGCTTCAGACAGACAATTTATCACAGCGAATAAATTGTCCTTTTTATGTTTTTGTAAAAGTTACTGCTGTTAAAGTGGAAACGCAGTTGAAAGCAGGGAAATTGAAATGATGCATTTAGGGATACTTCAACATTAACTGCTGGTTTGCTATGCTTGCTTATTGCTTTATTCATGTCCAAGAAATAAACAAACACGGCTGTTGTAAGAAAGACACAAAGAACAAGAAACATGAATACAAAGGTCACGGTTTTGCAGCTTGTGCTCTTGAGTCAGAGCTGAACAAGACAAACACAATACACAAAACTTTCAAAACAGTCCCTGCTGACTATTGCATTATCATGCAGTGACCACACCTAAAGCAGTCACTTCAAATAGATTACACATCTCAAACTAGTTTTAAATGTCTGCTGATTTTCATACTGTAGAGAAAGGACAGAAAACAATGTAGCCCTCTGTAAGTTATGAAGTTGCTAGCTGCTATTGTCCTTTCAGATACAGTACCATAATATATATAGTGCCCAATGAGCAAATGTAACACCACTTTCATTCTTCAGCGTCATTAGTTACCATGTAAGAGACTTTTACTCTTTGTTCGGCAAGTGAGGAAAATGGCTTAATTGGTTAGTGACAAGAAATATAACAAAGATGACACAGCTGAGCCCTATGAGGGTTTCTTCACAGGTACCTAACATGATCTCACTCTGCTTAAAATAGCCTGAGCAGCACTGCTGTAAAACTTTAGAACTGAGTTAGTAACTTAGTTGGAGAAGATGAGGTGCTTCCTAGGGGCTTTTTTGATCTGTCAGCAAGACAGCCATCCTCCTGTTTCAAAGGAGAGGGTCTTGGGATTCAGACCACCTGCGTGGTCTGTGCCTGCACTTCCAAGAGGCATACTGCTGGGGCATCAAGAGGTCATAGCCCCTTATTGGAACATCTGGTGTGAATATGTTACACATGTTCCTGATTGGTTTAACACTTACATGGACAGTGTCAGCATGACTACTTCCCCTCAGTGCCACCTGTTGGTTAGCTTTGTCGGTGAAGTCTAATAAGAAGACTTTTCAGAGCAGAGTGGGCAATGTGCAATCAGTGGCCCAGTGTACAGAAATATCTAATTAATAGATCATTGTCTAAGGAAAGATTTTTTTTTTTCAATTTATCTAGGCCAACTGGTGGCTCTCTCTCAGCAAAATCTTGTCTGTTCTGCAGCTCTAACTCATCCCACCTTTAGTCTTCTTACTCGAAATGCCCTCTCACTTTACCTTATAGCTTTCCTCTTTATTTTCCTTTCTCTCTCTGTGCCAGCTTTACCTGTACACTCTCCCTCTGGCTAAAGTGCACTTCAGGATTTTCCAGACAGTTCTGTGCCTTGGCAGCCCATTGAAGGCTATAGAGCTGCTATTTTGTATTTACCGTAACTACAGTGTTGCAGAATTGAGTGCAGTTGGCTGTACTTGGCTATTGTTCTAGCACTTGCTTATCGACTTTGACCCTCCTTGACATGAGTCTACTGGCTAATGGGGTTTGGACAACAGTAAATGACCCTGATGTACTGCAGTTAGATGCTCATTTTTTTCATTTTGTGTTAAGCTATCTGGATATGACATGATCCATGGTTTATGAGAGCGGCTACGAAGTTTGAGGTGGGAAACACAGCTACAGGGTAACAAATTATGGTAAAAAGAGGGGTAGCAAGGTTGAGGAAATGAAGAGGGAAAAAGATATCATGATTTAACTTTCCAGTAGAGAAAAGTGGTCACAACAAAGCAAGAGGTTGCACATGGGGTAATGATTCTCGATCTGTGCAGCATGCTCACTATATGTCTTCATATGCATCTTCTCTTTGATTGCACATTCTTTTCTTGCCTAGTGTTGGGTTATATTAAAGCCTGGTCTCCTGTAATAGATTTCTTTATCATGACTTAAGTTTGCCCATAAAAGATTCAAATAAGCTCACTGAAGTCTAAATCACTGTGGTGACATTATAGTGATGGTACGACTCCAATGTGGACAAAGGGTTGACCAACTTATCCACAAAGTGTTGCACGATAACAAGACAGAATTGATGCTAGAATCACTTCTTTTTGGCTATTTTAGCAAAATATGACCATGGTAACAACGTCTGCTTGAGAGAGTACCACAAACTCAACGCTTCAGCTTCAGCCTACACTGACAATATTTTTACAAATCATAAGTGATGATGAGCATGGATTTCTGCACCAAGAGGAAAAGCCAGGGGGTCACTAAAATCAGTAGGATTCAACCTCTGGGAACCATGACTGTCTGCAGAAAATTCAATTCAATTCAATTCAATTCTGTTTGTCGTCATCGTGCAGAGCAGAGCAACATACAATGAAAACTAGCAGCGTCATCAAGGCAGTACAGTACAAAAAGTGCAATTTATAAAAGATTCATGGTAATTCATTCAGTCTGGACCAAAATGGGACATTTCTATCTCTTGAGCCGTGTAAATTAAGACGTTAACAGCCACATCTGTTAATAAAGTGCTCTTAAAATAGATATTTTTGTTTTTATATATTCTATTGTATTTTATGTATTTAATGTATAGTCTGTCTCTAAACTACAGAACTTTTTTCATTTTTTTACTTGATCAAATTTAAACTGAAATTCAATGTTTTCAATACATAACAAGTAAAGGACATAACGGACATGACCTGCCCTTTTGCTAAATTATTAAATAAATGATTAACACAAACTGACGATCATTACAGTTAAAATGCATGAGATTCATGTCTCTGCTAATGAGGCGACCTTGCGGCCGCCAGTACTGCATTGCCGTACTGCATCCACCTCTCGTGCTTTAACACACACATAGATGATAAAATGTTTTAAATGCATTGTTAGCATTTCAAAATTCTCACACGCCGTAAACGCAAACACTCCCTTCCATTTATCATACAGTACAAGACCATTATCATATGGAAGAGCTATTAGTTATGCTTGGTAGAACAGTGCTAATTGTGTAAGGAAAAGCAGACATAGTTCCAAATATCACTTACTGCACTGAAAGGAAGTAGTTTTTTAGGGTTAATTAGTAGTCAGCTCATTACTTATTATTTGTGCAAACCACAGCAAAAGCTTAATTAACTTTGATTCTCACTCCCTTGGAATTTGGGTTCACAATGCTACAATGATGCTGACTTAGGGATAGGCAGAGACGTTGAGAGTGGCAACGAGCCAGTCCTTTGCTTCAGACAATAACGGCTGAATGATCAAATGAGAGCGTTCATGCGCACACGGACATATCAAGTCACACACGGCAAAGTTTTTGATCATATCAAACACTGTTTTAGAGGTCGTCTCTGCTCAGGGGCTTATAAACCTTCACCCTCACCTCTAAATTCTCCCTCGTCTCTTTCCCCCCGTCTGTCTCCTTCACTTCTCCCCTCTCCTCTCTCTGTTTCAGTGTGTTTTCCTGAACTCTGAAGCCTCCGGCTGCAGGCAGTGACGGGAAAGAGAGCTGTGTCCCTCATTCCAAAGTTAATAACTTTTTAATATAATTGCTTAAGTTCACTGTGCCCTCAATATGTATTTTTCCCCCTTTTACTCATTGTCATTCAATGCTGGAGCTGCAATTTGCCACACAGATTTCTAGAGAGAAAGTGAGAGAGAGACGGAGTGAGAGAGAGTGAGAGGATGGACTGGTGGCAGGGGAGACAGACAAACCGTTTTAATGGATGACTGAACAAATTAAATTTGAATTCATACAGCAGCTTTCATCTTCTTCCTGATTATTGAAAAAAGAGAGCTTTTACAAACTTGACAACAGAGCCCTCTTTGAAGTAAGCCATTACTTTAGAGAAAACATCCAAATGCCACGTTACAAGGTGACTGTTGTTTATTCCAAATCAAAATCATTTGGCAGTGAAAATACAATGCATTAGATCACTAGTATAACACAGAACACTATATTTATGCAGATGACATAGACATGAAAGACAAAAACACCTGCACATTTAAGTGTCACCAGTTGTCTGGATTTTTTTTTTCCAATGTAATTTTGCTTTGACCTCGCAAAATGACAAGGAGATATATTTTAAAAGCAGCAGATGAAGCGTGTGAAGTCTCTACATTGAAAGTATGCACTCCTCAGACTGAGGCACAAGTAGCAAATCTGCAAAGGGATTAAAATGCTAATAAAACAGGCAGGATGCAATTCCTGTTTTAAGCCTCATAAAATATGCATAGCTCTGTATGAGCCATATGCAGAGGAAATGGCACACTGACATCCCACAGAGAGGAACAGGGATCATTTTATGCTCTGTTGACAATCTGTGTGTAAAGAGTGGGGTTTTAACCCCTGACACAAATGCCCAGTCTTTCCCTCCCTGCAAGAAAAGCCAATTGATATGTGAAGCCTAGAAATAAAAATTTCCTTAAGTGATCTTTGCACACAATTATCTGTCACTGCAGCAAACGTGTGTTTATCAGAGAAGTGGGTGGTTTTACATAATGTACTGTATGTGCATCAAGACTTCTTCAAGACTATTCATTGATGCTGATGTTGAATTTAAAATGCATCCCTTATCTGTGGTCACATAAACTGTCACTGGTTGAAATGTTCTGATGGTCTGACGAAAAAAAAAAAACCCAGGAAACACTGACAGTCAGACAAAATATGGTTGACTGTGGCCTCATATGTACCTCCGAGGTATGATTTTACTGCATTAGCTGGATCACTGCTCATGTCTAGAGAAATGCAATATTGCTACAAACAACTCTGAAAAAAAAAAATTGTGCAGAAAGTGCTTGGGGCATTTACTCTGATTATATCAACTTTATGAAAAACCTTTCTGCCTGAGCAACGGCATTCACAATATCAGAGATTAAGGCTTGTTTTATAGCTGCGTTTTCATAGAAGCCAATCACTGATTACAATCAAAACGCTGAAATCTTTCCGGCTTCTCTTCCGCTTGTGCAAGAGCTCTTCAGGGTTTGCATTCTGAGGAATAAAAGAGTTCAATCCAAGTCACCTAGTATCTCTGCAGAGTATCACAGTGTTCTCTCCAGCTCTTTTACCGCGGTTTGACATGAAAAAGGTTGACTCACAATAACGACAATGAGAGGTCATCACATGTGGCTGACTGAAAGTAGAAGAGATTCATAAATGTGCTAAAAATGTCTCACTTATCCTCCATTTATTACCTTTATCCCATATTAGCCTCTTCACAGTCAGCCAATACCACCTGCATAAGGAAGTATAATCATATTCATTTTTGTTGTTGCTTCAGTGGTCTAAAATATTAAATCAGCCTCAAAGAGACAAAAAGTCCCTTCTCCATTATTCCTTGACTTTTTTAAACAGTACAAAATCTTACTTAAGGGACTGGGATACTCAGATTTGTCCGTGTCTTACAATGAAATGGGTTGAATCTTATCTATATGGAAGACATCCGTATTTTCACTTTCAAAATGCCCTGTCCAGCCTTGCACCATGACAGTTACAACATTCCTCAAGGAACTGTGCCTGGACGTTTACAATTTGGATTTACACAACTGACAAAGTGCAGAATCCATATGTATGCTGATGATACAGTTCTTTACTCCTCAGAGAAAATGACAGACAAATGTCAGCAAACCCTAGTGCAAGATACAGAAAGTGTAGGTTTAAAGTTAATGAGCTATTCCTAATCCCACAAAACCAAAATCCATGCTCTTTGGGCTTTTAATTTTTTTTTGAAGCACCAGGAACTCCTTGACATTTAGCTATGGGATTAATATCTGCAAGCTTTTCGTTTGCATACTTATGTCTGATCCTTGCCTACGGTGGAAGCTAGATAAGACCAAGGTCCATCAAAAAAAAGTTGGTTGCTGGTTTGACTCCAATAAGTAGAGCAAAGGCACTTGTAATCAGGAAAGTCCTCCTCATCATCCTCATCATCATATACAATGCACTTCTCCTTGCTAAGATTACCATGGAACAGCCTGGCTCCCAACACTACTGCAGAATAAAAGAATAAAGTTAGATCAGGTTCAGTGAGTGATCAACAGAGTGACAGTGGTATCACACTGCCTCCCCCATACCTGACAGAACTGTTCAGGTGGCCTTCGCTACCAGCCCCTATTAGTCACACAAGGTTAGCAAAGAGGGTGAGATGGTGGAGAAGCGAGAACAGAAAAGAACAAACTAGTCTACAGGCTTTCAAATGGAAACTAATATGTGGTCACCAGTACACTCGATCAACAGACTGTGCCGTCTGTTTGATGTGTTTATGTGCCTTATTATTTCATTGTTTGTTTCTAATATACTGTGTGTATCCAGGACTCCCTGAAAAGCAGCACTGATACTGAGAGAATTATCCTGGTGACATAAAGTAAACTCTTAACTATTTACAGTACAGGGGGAAAAGCTTTTTTTGGATTTATGCAAGGGGTTCCTTTATTATCTAAAACAAATAGCTTGTATGTACTTTCCTCCCTGGTGCCCTCCCCTCCCTCCTTTTTATCCCCTTCATCTCATATTCAATAAGTAGTGCTGTTGTGGGAATGATATTTTTGAGTGCTGCTCTCATCCCCACTGCTTTGTATCACGTTGCCTGTCTTCTTGTTTTTCTAGTATTTGTAGCTCAAGCAGGAACTAGTATGTCACCATTAAAGAAGAGTATGCCTCATCTTTTATTGTTAAGATTCACTGTGTGGAAAACGAATACTCTTTTGCATTCCCCTCACTTTGTTTTGTGCATCAAAGAGGATGGCTGATGTGTTTTTGTCTGTGCTCACTATACCCATCTGTCCCATCACCCTTAAAATAGAGGGGGAATGAGAGATTTAATGAAAGAAATGGTGCAATTGATCCGCCTTTTATTCTAATGGGAGAAGAGATCACAGTCAATTATGGGTCTTCTCATCTTGTTGTTTAAGAGGAAGGCCGAGAGGGAGCGGTGGAGTGAAGGAGAGAGGGTGTTTGGCAGCTCTGTTGAGAGATTTGCCACCCAATCTATGTATTCTTGGCTTATATTGATCCCCCACAGCTTTACAATCAGTCGGTCGATGTCAACCAAAACATACTGAAATACAGCCAGCAGCACCATTAGTAGTCAGGCTTCAATGTAAATAAAGGCCAGTCACGCACCCATACAAAGGCCTGATGTTTTTTGCATGGCCTCTGCATGAAGACAAAAATATCTAAAGGTTCAATAGGTTAATGAGACATTACAATATCCCCTGGTATTTAAGCTGTTTTCAAAATGTTGACAGGTAAGTAAAAAAGGAAAAAGTGAAAGACTCAGCTTGTGTATTTTTGCATGTCAATTAGAAGCATTAGTTGTTGAAATGAAAGCTGCACACCTGCAGTGACAACAACTATTTAGCAGTAAGGATGAAGATGTGATTATTTTTATTCAATAGAAGGAACATTATATAATAGCTTACTTACCAACTATTTTGTTGTTTTGTGTAAAACGCTTTCTTTTTTATTGTTTAGTTTCCGAAGCAGAGGCCATTTATTCAATAATGAGTTTTCCAAGATAATTAACACTATATTCCGTAACATCAGTGTTAACCTTTACTTCACACCAAATTTGATTTATTTCTCAATACATAATTATTTTACATGTAAAAGCAATTTTTCACATCTTATTGTATGAAATGTGAAAGGGAGTTTTGATAGAGCTCTTAATTAATTCATACACAGAAGATAAATTATTCTTCAATAACACTTCATGATAGTATTTTATGTAATCTTATTTTATCTTTTTTCTCTGGGAAGATTTGCTTCTCTGGGACAGATAATAAAGGGTGTCTACAGGAGAGGGAAGCAACACCTACACAACAGTGTAGAATAAGCCAGAACTGACTGACATATGTATACTGACCTAGTTGGGGTTTTTTTCCACACTGAATACTGTAGAGCTTTTCCCTCTTCCCTCACACACTGAACAATGGATTAATCGATTGATTTTTTCCATTCAGCTGGTCACAGTGGCCCCACATACATCAGGCAGCAGGAATGATCACAGATATGTAGACTGAGGAACAGACAACGGTCACGCCTGGGAATCAAGCTCTCCAAATAAATAGACTGAGGACTTTTTGGATGAGTCTTTTGAAATGTAAAAAAAAAAAAAAACAGTTCAAAAGTTTTAGTCATATGGGTATTTACTGGGAACGCACTGCTGTTCTCAGAGGCTTGTTATCAGTGAGATTTAATAAAGGGTTAAGAATAACTTTTATGTGATTCAAATCGGAACACAATTTAATTTAATTTTAGCAAAGTTTTTATGTTCTATTTCATTTATTTATTTATGTATTTATTTATTATTGTTTATTTACTTTATTTTTCATTATGTTAAATCAGACTGTTCGGTCAAAAGTTCAGCAGTGGAGTCCACATGTACAGGATCCTTGTGTAATTCTTGACGCAAAAAGACTACAGAGTCTACTACGGTGGCTGATTAGGACAAAGCACAAACAAACAAGAGTGAGATCATATTATGGGAAACATGCTCCAAATTAAGAAACTGCTACAAATTTTTTCATGTACAGTGTCCTTGAGTGCCTTGAAAGGGTCCTCACATCTTCAACAACATTTGAGAAAATTTCCAAACAGACATTATTTGGGTAAACTGACCGCATCCTTGAAATATAAATGGTTGCTTTCTCACCGGAAACATCAAAACTTAATAAATGGTTTGGTTAGACTATAAAAAACCTGATGGACACACACAATTTTCTGGAACATTGCTGCTTATCCAAATTGAGCCCATAACTCCCCCCTTACGTCCCAGAGCACTTCTGGTGTAGCAATTCTTGTTGCATGTGTTTTCCCTATTTCTATTGAAAATGTGTCAGTTTGGTTTCCCTTATTGCTTGTGTTTTCACTCTTGTTCATTTTTGTCCTTAGGGGCCACCATAGTCACCAGCCACTGTAGCTAACAAGCCCACTGTTACAATGACTACTTGCTGATATATGTATGTTTCACTTGTTGAGTGTTAGTTTAGCATGTCAGCATGCTAACGTTTGGTGATTAGTACTAAACAAAAGTACATATGAATGGTAGTTTTTCAGGTATTTGGTCAAAAGCTAAAGTTTTGGCCTGAAAATGGTGCTTATGCAAAAGTTTAAGTTAATACAAAACAATGCAATACAATAATACAATTCATCCAGCAAGCTTTGCATTTAAATTTCATGACAATCCAGCAAATAGTTGAGACATTTCACTCTAAAACACAAATGCCAGCCTCAATGTGGCACTAAAAGAAAAGTCAGGGGATTACTAAAACCCTTTGGAGACATCATCTGGGAACCATGAATGTCTGCATACAATTTCACACCCATCTGTCCAATAGTCATTGAGATATTTCAGTCTGTACAAACGTAGTGGAACAACATACCAACATCTGTGGAGCAGCTCCACCAGTGTGACTAAAATTTGGTGAACTTTCAGAGAATATTCAAACAAGCTTTTTCTCTTTGCAAAATTAATGCAACACCTGATGTGTTCTAACACCTTACAAGGTAGAGTGAAAAAAAGCACCTCACAAAGTGATTGTACCTCATCACAAGACTGTACAACTTACAGCCTAAAAATGGGATGAAATCAATGTGTTGTGAACACAAAGGAATCACATGCCCCCTCCACTGAGTTGAAAATTGAACAGTTTTGATGTGGAAAAGTGATGAAATGAACATATGAACAAAAGCACGTAAGAAAACTTCAGTTTAACTCACCGATAAAGATTCGGGAAAGTTTTTTGACAAGAAAAATAAAATAAGTTTGCTAACAGAATATTTTTTCTCCTCTTTTCCTTCCATGACTTGTAACTGAACCCGGGTCATTAAAGATTAAGACAAGTGTTGACCATCCTGACCACAGTGCCCTTTCTTCCGATCATGTTATTGTTGACTCTCAGGCTACCTGTTTCTTGCCATGCCTCCTTCACATAATCCTTAGTGCCTTAATTCCTTAATCCCACATAATCCTTTCATGGAGAGGAGAAAAAACTCTGTTCATGCAAGGAGCATGTGTTTCCAACTACAAAACATAATGCTCCTCTTCAGAAAAATTTCAGCAGACCAGGCTCAATCTGGTATGTCCTACAAACCTAGACTCTAGCTTGCTATTGTCCCAGCCTGCCAGCGTCCACATTTATATAAGAGAGAGACAGAGGGGCTGAAATAGCACAGCGGTAAAGGGCTAGTATGAAGAGATTAATCAGAAAAGGAGTTTAATAATCTCTGAACTAGAAAACTGGGGCTGTAGCTACCTTTTCTTGTAAGCACTTTAAAACTGCTCTCATGCAAAAAATGTAGAACCACCAGTGCAGGAGGTGAAGCAAAGTAATAAACACTGAGCAGGACAAAAAGGGATGAATCAGAGAATAATGGGGTGGAGAGAGAAGATCTCAGTGCTTGTGGAGACTTCCAGAGAGGTATTTTTTTCAAGTGTGTGTTAAGTGGCTATTGTTAAGCCACAAAAATAGTTGTTTTTTTTTTTTTCAAATTCACTCTCCTGTCTTTGTTGTCCTTGCGAGACAGATGGAGAAGAATCTCTGGACTTGGAGCTCAGGAGCCAAATCCAGTCCTGCGTGCAGATTCCTCTTTCATGCAGCTGTATGTCGTCTTACTGACAGCAGCCTGCCACACAATGTGTCCAACTCACAGCAGCACTAAAGCTAATCCAATAGTGCATTTTATTTCTATTTTCACTTGCTTGCAGATGCATGGGGACCTCGCATAGCAGAGATGAGGAGAAAATGTCTTTATCCTCCTGCTCAGTGCAGCTTAGCATATGCTTGAGAGCTGATGTGGCTTCACCACTTCTGTCTTTTCCTCCATCCTCCATCCCAGTTTAAAATGGGATCACTCTTGGGGAAGGCTGCCTCCTCTTCCTGCTCTGCGGGAGGTTGCAGATATGTCACCCATTTAAAGTGCCGTGGTTGAAGAGGGGGGGGGTTTTATGAGCATACGGCACAGAGCGCGTGTGTGTTAGGGTGGGAGGGGGGTGGGGTATAGGTATTTGTGCAGGCAGAGGTACAATACGCAGCTGTAAGGGCTTGTCAGTTGCATCACACTGGTTTCCTTTGAAAATCAGCTTTAAGAGTCATACGAAATAATGATGGAGTCAAAATAAATCCTTCTCATTTACAAACTGTTAGAATCAGTTGATGTACAGTATATTTCAACAAAAAGTCATTATTTGAAGCTTTAGGTTACTTTTATTAATAATTTCACAGTCTATCCTTTATAAAAACAGCCTTTTATTCACAAATTAAATCTGTTTTCTTTAGGGGAATAAATCAAACATTATTCAAATGCCAGCCTTGGCAAACAAAAAGCCATTTCTGTGCTGGAGTCAGGCTTCAGCAGTTTTTCACTGCATATCCTATTCACAGATTTGAAACACAACATGTTTCACAAACGAGTTTCAAAACATAAAGAGAGCTGGGAAGATATATTGGGGTTTGGGTTTGTTATAGCTAAATCTACTTTAAATTGATTTAGAACAGTCATATACACTAAACAGCAAATATACTGGCAGAATGAGCATTGCATATTCTCTAAAAAAATTCCCTCATTCTTACGTTATTAAGTTTGGGAAGATGTCTTCTTTAATAGAGGTGAAAGCGGGTTATGGTTATGCAGGGTTATACCGCATATCCTCCACATATCCTCCAAAAGACATCCTTACTCCTCTAATTTAATGATGTGGAGGAGGACAGCTTCCCTTACAGAGGTAGTCGTCTTGCATTTCCAGACCTTTTTCTACACGATATTTTAGGAGAGAGGTCAGACGGGAGAATGTGTTGTCATTATTGTTGTATAATTTTGCTTATGGCAAGTGTGAACTGACCATTGCAGCATAAACCTCTTACATAATGGGAGAAGATGTATGTCCACTAGAGGGTAGGGATTTGTGCTGTTGTTGTTGTTGTTGTTGTTGTTGTAGAGACAGGGGAATAAAAATAGCATGATGCAGAAAGTGTAAGGGACAGTGAAAAGAATAAAAATGCAGAATGAAAACACTGGGCCAGTGGGAGGCCGGGATGTTGTCCACATCCTGTGGATCTGATTATGGGGGCGGGTGTGGGACTTCTGCTATGAGACAATAAATTAGATTCTGAATGAATTCTGTTCATCACGTTTCTCCTACTGGGGTCATTTATGTTTGGTGCTATAAAAGACTAGTTTTACTGTGTTATTGCTGCTGCCACCGCTTTGATTGACAGCGACATGGCAACAGCATTTTTATGATTATGTATAGGCACTGAAAGTACTCAAGTGAAGGTCAAGGAAAAATTGTTGTTGTGGTTAAATATTATTAATTCCACGGTGACTGGAGGCACAAAACAGGCCATCAGTATTTAACTAACCCTTGTTGCCTAAACCTAACTGCACGCAGGGGTGGACCCCAATCTCCAATCCAGTGCCAAGGTCCTGTACTCTGCGGCCCACAATACACCGTATACACTAAAAGGTATGTGTGGTACAAGCAGATGGCCCCAGTGGCCGAGTGGTTTGGGCATATACCATATGGGCATACTGAGCCCTCAGCAGCAGGGCCCTGGTTTGCCTCTACTGCATGTCTGTCCCACTCTATTTCCTGTCTCTCACCACTTTCCCAATCAAATAAAGGCATAAAACCGCCAAAAAAAAAACTTAAAAAAAAAAAAAGAGAGAAAAAGGTGGCACTGAATATAATCCACTTAGAAATTACATTTCCTTCTAAAAGCACTTGGCAAATCAAATTAGTATAATTAGCATATAAACATAAAATCTTTCAACTATCCTACAAATTTGGTTGAAGTGAAGAAAATGAAGCATCAGCAAGTGAATAAATATTGATATAGATTTAGTTTTGTGACTGAAAATCTGCTGTAACTACGTTTCCTCACTCAATGAAAATGGATAATCAAAATTTCATATCCTGATCTACTATTTCTGGCCACATACACGTGTTTCATCTGCTCAGATGTGGAGGTATTACTTATTATTAATGTATTTTGCATCATGACATATCTTCTTATCTTCTTCAGTAGATGGTCCTGTAGAATCTCTGCTCTAATTAGCCAACTTACCTAAACTGTCATGACAAGGTTCTGTTTATAGTTTTGGTCCATTAAAAGATGCTGTAGGCAAAACTGAGACCTGCATATAGTAAGTAATTTCCCGATATGGCAGATATATACACACACACACACACACACAACAGTAAAGATGCTCTCAGTAATTATTAATAATTAGTGAGGTCTCGAAGAGTTTTCCAGCTTAAGTAGCGATGCAGGCAGAGCACATGCATGGACGGATGCGTGTGTGCATACTCACAGCACTGTCAAAGGGGAAGGAGTGGCTGCATTAAGTGCTTTATTTACTCAGTTTTAGCCATGCTTTATTGTGCCCAGACTCACCCTCAAGAGGCTGCCATTAATTCAGCACAGCCCTCTCAAGACTTCATCAATGTTAATCAGAGCTAAACATAACATTAGATTCGCTTCAGCGGCTTTGAAAAAGTCATGTGTATATATCTGTATGGCTACAACATGTTTGTTTGTGTAAAAATGTTAGCGAGGGGTTTGACCGGGAAGCATTACATGCAGTTACAAACTTAAGTTTCACAGCACTGCTACAACTATGTGCTATGTATGTGGTGAGATTAGCCCGTGTGTCTATTGGTATATAATCACTGTTTTTTGAAGAAAGTTTTTCACATTGTCAAACTGAGACACAATCCTTTTCCAGATGGTTTTAAAAAAATATAGTAAAAGGTCAACACCAGCAGGATCTAACATCCATTATAGATTATCGTGAAAAAAAGACACAAGCAACAGGCATTAAAAAAAGTAAATAGTTCAATGTTTTTCATCTTTAATCTATATAAAACATTTGTCTCTTCTAAGATGTTTTTTTTTTCTCTATTTCTCTTTTAATTCTTTTTTTGTTAACGTTTTTTTTCATTTGCAGTCAAAATCTGTATCAGTGGAGATTGTGGCAGCTTCTGCAAAGTCACTTAACAGATGAAAGTGGAACCACATCAACCTAAATATGTGGACAGAAAAGAAAGAAAGAAAAAAAAAAAGAAAGTAATCACACAAAATACACAACGAAATGTGGCCTCACCTGCAGCACCATGCTTTGGTCAAAGTTGTACGCGCTGGGCCGTCCCTCCAGGGTGGAGAAGGCTACGTTTCCGCCACTGAGGGGGGAGATGTCACTGAACTCATCTGTGCATAAAGCAGCCCTTTCATCATCTCCTGGGCGAATGTAGCCCTTAGCATCCTTCCCGTAGGTCTTGCTACAAGATGCGCTGTAATATTGGTACGGCAACCAGGGCCCATCCTCCTCTGTGCGCTTGTAGATGGCGAAGCTCTCTGGCCGACTGGTGTAGAATTTCAGTCGTACATAGGTTATATCAAAGGCCTTCCCTGTGGAAAACAGACATGATTAGCTCTGAATGGAATCACTGAAACAATTACTGTTAGAACTGCATCCATTGTAGTCTACAGTTAGATCAGGGCTGCTTATGTAAGAGACAAATACTGTGGGGTGAGGGCCCAGGAGCCTAAGAAAAAAAACTGACATAATTGCATTATAGAAAGAAGGAAAACAATGGGGGATAGGCTTAATTTCCTGTGCCTCTATGCAGGGTAAATGAATGTCATTCCTGCAGGAGTAGAAGAATACCCAGGATTATTTCCTCATTATCCAGATCATAATGGACCTCAGAAGTGAAACATAGGTCAAAGGGAAAGAGTCAAAAAAGTCTTTTTTCTTATATTAACTCACAAAAGGGAAAGGCGCCTGTAAAATACGGGCTGATGCAACATTTGAGGCGTGATAAGAAAGCAACCTAAGGTGAGGTTTTAGCGGTACATCGGCCGTTTGGGGGCACAGGGAGAAACGGAGAGGAAGAGAAGAAAGACTTTTCATAGATTTGTGTGCCCCCTAAAACAGTGATTTGACTTCAATCTGTAAAAAAGCAAAATGGGATTCAGAGCACAATCGGTGCATCTGCAGGATATGGAGCAAATGAGGAGATATACCCGGATTTCCATTTGGGTTGGAGTTGGGGGGGGATTTAGCAGATCAGACTAAGTTGCGGTGTAATTGGTGTTGCACTGTTACAGAAGAAATGTCTGTAAAATACTTTTTGTGCAGTCACGAGTCTCCCGGGACAAACCTGTCTCCTAGAAATTATGTTTCTATACAACTTGTGCACGCACATTTTTTTAGGAAACATAATGGCCATCTGGTTTATGTTCATTTTTTTCTAATTAATGAATTGCTACATTTATTAACTGCCAAACATGTAAATTAACACAATATCCTCAATTTCTATCGTTGCAATTTAGCTGTATATGTCCATTTTATACAGGAAATATGAGACAGGATTGCCCACGTGAAATTAACTAAGAAGAACAGGAAAGATGGCAGATTGTATATTCAGATGGCTTGATTTTTCAACACAATGCTTCCTGTGTGGAAAACTGGAGCATCCATGTTTGATTTTGTAAGAAAGTTGACATCTTCCTTAATCTCAAGGCAAATAGAGAATTGATGCTGCTTGATGATTGAGTGGTGTCATTTCCACCCATTGTTTACTCACTGTGGACACTACAAACAATAATCTTGGAGCTGTATCAAAGACACTTGCAGAGTTACACTTCCTGAGCACGGGCGCACATTCAGAATCTGCCAAATGTTGTGCATCTTGAAAAAGGGATTAACTGAGCAGACACAAACCGAAGTCATATTGAGAAGCAAATACCAGAGGTAACATGTAGAAACTCTCTTTAACAGGCTTCTTCAATGCAATGCTCGTGGGGATTTTTTTTTTTTTTTTCTACATCATTAGATACCAAGTCTCAGCCACTCTGCACATTCATAGAGGGATGCCATCCTCTGGTACTGCCATAATGACATCTGTTGCTTTTTCTCTGCCAAGTCAGAAACAGGCATCTCTGTCTCTTGTCTCTACAGCAAACTCTAATGGTATCCTTCCTTTAGGAGCCCTAAGATCATTTAGCTTTCATTTACTCCCTGCGTGAGGTGAGCTCAGCCCTGCTGAGACTAAGGCAAAAAACATAAAAGAAGCAGAAGATGAAACATTTGTTGGATATCCCCTGTGACGAGCTGCAGACTAATTGCAGAAGATATTTGTATGTTTTTTATGCATAATGTTTAATGATTCGTGACTCATTCTCTTTCAGGAGAGCACAGTTTAATATAGGAACAACAGACGGGGATTCAGCTACTAGATTTTAACAAAGCAAAGTAACATACAACAAAAACCTGCCTAAAAGAGAAAATTTGCCCTCAAGATAGAATTCACACATTCATTTTCACAGTTTGGAAAGCTCAGTTCGAAGCGGCAGTCTCTCTTTGAGCACCGAAAATTAAAGACAAGTTTGGAAACCCAGTAAAAACAGCCTTGTGTGACTTTACAGGGCTGAGCCAGAATTTTGTGACATCACAACTCAAAGCAAAGCTGTTCACATCATGCACAGACGCGGTAATAAAAAAGGACTGTTTGGACACGGAGCACTTTAAGAGCAAGAGGCTGGGAGCTGCAGAAGTACAGCGTCTGACCCGCTCTGAGTCATCCATGTCACCTTAACACAGCTGCTCTCATCCGCCCAGACTGAGACAGGCTCAGACTAAACTCACCACAAGGACTGTAGACTCAATATTTACAATCTGTTTATTTCAAACTGAGATATTTGTGATCAGCAAACACACAGATGAGTGGATTTATCTCCTCTAATCTCACTATGTCTCAAAGTTTAAAAATGAATTCTTGCTCTCTTACAGAGAACCGTGTCTCACATGCAAACCAATAATCCGGCTGTGAGAGCGTCATGCCAACTGTGGCAGACTTTATCATTGTTTTACATCGGAGACAGGATGTTGCTTTTCTTTGACGGTGCTGAATGAGAACCAGCTGTAGACATCAATGTGTGCTGTTTGAATGTGTGTGTGTCTGTGTGTTTGTCTACCAAGTCTTTGTGGGAAAAACCTGACCCCAATTCCTCACCAGTAAACCACCCAGCATTCTCTAGTTTTTTCTTTTTCTCCCCCTTCTTCCTCATTATGTTTTGTTTACTCCCCTTGAAGCAGCCCGACTCCCCCTCATCTTTCTACTCTTCCACAGACCCATTCTGACCTGGCTGCAATATGTGTCCCAGCATCCTACTGCTCTGTTTATCATCCCAGCATTTGCCTGTATTCCCTTCAGAGAGAGCTTGTTATGTTTGGAGAGGCAAAAGAAAACAGTACTGTCGAAGGCACCCCCCACCAGCAACCCAGATGGAGCGCAGAGCTTTCATATGGACCATAAGGATGACACACATACAACACTTAAGGGTATTCAGTTACATGAAATGAAGTGGTATGAAAACATTACAATGCTTCTTTTAGGAATACTAAGCCCAGGTATGATAATCAGACGGCACAGGGTTTAGAAAAACACGTGTTTGGGAGTAGCGCAGAAAAGGAGCAAAGGTCAATTTAGTCTGAGTGAGACAGGCTTGTGGGTGTTCGGTTTTCTTGGAAGAATAACAAACCCTCCAGACAACACAAGACATACCTCTGCAGCAGCAGCAGCAGCAGCAGAATCACTGGCACCTTTCTCCAGGAGAAAAAAACTCACCGGAGATTATAAACAACAAAGCCTCAAAACACAGCCAGACATCTGCTCGCTATTGGAAATCAATATTCTACATTTAACGGAGCCACTTCCTGCTTTCATAGCACGTGATATAACAGTTCATCTGTGGTCAAAGCGCTGACATTTTCAACTTCTGTCATCATTTTGTCCCTGCCTCTTGTTCCTTTGAAGCTGGGCTTTTTGATGGGGGTGCACCCACTATCCACCTACAGAGGAGGAGGGAGGAGATCTGACCTGTCAAGAAAATTTCTGGTTTTGAGCAGGGGCTGCCTTGCCTGACTGATTCCTGGAAGTCAAACACACACACACACACACACACACACACACACACACACACACACACAGTACTGAGCAAAGGTTTTAGGTATTTTATCTGTTGAGATGATAGCACTACCATCAAGAGAGGCATCTGACCGGCCCCAGATTTATTCTGCAGTGGGACAACCAGCCCAAACATAAAGTCAGAGACTTACAGATCCATCTCCAGTGACAAGAAGAACAAGGAGTCCTGCAGCAAATGATCTGGCCTCCCACAGACCCCTGATCTCAACATCATGGAGTCAGACTGGGGTTACACGACAAGATAGAAGACACTGAAACAGACTAAATCCACAGAAGAACTGTGAGGAGTTCTCCGAAGTACCTTGAAAAACTATGTACAGGTGTACTAGGAGACTGGCTGCTGTTTTAAAGCTTTTAATTAATTGACATTTGGTAATCAAACCAAATACTTATTAGATTCTGTCTGCTGCACTATGTGTGAAGTTGATAAATAAAACTGAGAGCATCCTCTCTTTACTTTTAGTGTTGTATTTCCACAGAGGATACAGAAGATAATTCTGACCACAGTTCAAGAGGCTATAATCAATATTTTCATAATAACAATGGATCAAATTACTCATACTGACAAACCCACAGAGAATTATAACTCGGCTCTGAAGTTTCCCTCCGCTCTGCTGAGCTTTATAGCACCTTTAAGCTAATTGTTTTCGTTTTCAATTTTCAACTTGGTTCACCCTCGCCATCATCACCACAGCGTTAGCACTTAGCAGCTAACAGCTAGGTATTTCCCTCGGGGGGCTCCTGGAGCTACAGAAAAGAGCTAGGAGGGGAATGTGGACTTACATCCGCCAAGGTCGCCGGAAACTTGACTCCAAATGAATGACGATGTTGCTCCGGTGTCTGCTGCTTGCTAACAAGTTCGCTACGTCAACTTTTTAAGTCGATAATACGTCCGTGTTGCGTCTGCAGCTCGTTTTCGCTGCACCGTGTGGCCAAAACTAGTTATTGCAGGGATAAGGTTATATTTAAAAAAACAACAACTTTGAAACCCTTTTAATTTGTATTGAATTCAACTGAGTTCTGCTAAAAAAAAACTATGAACAAGCTGGCAATTAAATTTGTCCCTAGATGTGGCCTATGTCTACTGCTGGAGAGGGTTGACAAAATTTCTCAATGTACCAACTAATTTTATAATCCACTTATCCTGTACAAAGCAGGGAGGGTTGAGGTATATTCCAGGACAAACTGCATGAAATCAGGGGGACCTGACAAGTCACCACTCTACCTCAGGGTTAACAGATCTTCCCTCACATTCAGACCTATGGACAAATTTGGGCAGTTAATCAGTTAATGGGGGAAAATTCCTGGGTAGGCTTGTTTCCCTATTTCAGTTTTCCACCAGCACATGAACACACCACTTTTCAGATTTATTTATATCAACCAACTTTCAATTCTATTACCACACAGTCACATAACTTTGAGAAAATGAAGGAGTTAATAATGTTTGCTGTGATGGATTACCTCTGCTCCAGCAAGTGTCAACTCTTTGGAAGTTGATTTACATACCATATGTCTCTCAATCACTAGCTCCATATTCATTTTCAAAACAGTCAACTTATCATTCAATATGATCATCTTATTTTATTCTTGTCAAGGAAACCAATAAGCGTATTTCCTAAAATGTATTATTTCTTTTATAAGATTAAATAGAGCAGTAATTGTTGGCTGTGTAGGTTCATTTGTTGTGGGTGTGCTGTTTTGGTAGCAATCTGCCTCTGGCACAATACGGGAAAGTCACCGCTGACTTGTCTTGATTCGGTGCTATATTCAGTATTTAGACATTATGCTATTTGTCTTTTGCCAAGCCAGAGAAGAGCACTGTGGATAAAAGGAAAGACAAGACAGAGTAAACAGCAAGGAAACTGCTGTTTTCAGCCTCTTCAAACTGAGAATAAATCCAATTTATTAAACGTCCTCTTTACAAAAAAATATTAATTAAATGTAGTTCAATAATAAAGGGGTCCCAGAGCAATAGTCTTGCAGGGGGCCCCTTGTCGAAAAGAAACCCTCTGTTACGAACACACACATACACACACCAGAACATACCCAGCCAAACACAGCTCAGCAAATAAATGGAAGTGGAAAAGGTAATTTCATAGAAAGACTTGTATTAATTCTTTGTAACATTAATCGCCACGATTTAATTCAGTTAAAGTGAAAAATGTGCTCTGTTAGTTATTTCAGCAGTTTCCCACAGCATGGTAATGGGATAATGATGCTAATGGCTCAAGCTGATCTCATAAAATTTTGTAAAATGAGGAATGTCTTCAAATGCAAATATGTACGCAGTGCACAAAAAGTGAGGCGAATGCATTTTCTCAAAGGAAAAGAGTGTGTGAAGGAGGAAATCCTTAAAATTGTCTTACTAGGTTTGAAATAATGCAGTGTGGTAAAAGTGGTGCATGGTTATTGCTTTGAACTGTGGAGACTGGGGTTCAATTCCCAGCACAAATCAAGTCAAGTTTAAGGCTGGTAGTTTTCTCATTTTACTATGACTGACCCCTAACTCCCTGAAAATTATGTTGTGTGAACTTAACAACCTCAACCTGTCTTTGTCCTTAACACGGGATCGGTGACATAAATGTTTTACTTGCATAAAAGTAAGACTTGGCCAAGCCTTTCAAGTGCTATGTCTTTGTTCTTTTAGAAAATGCACCTGTATTTTTTTGATTACAATTGACTTTGACAGTAACTGTAATAACTGAAGGTGTTTGAGTACAAGGGATTTCTTTCCAAAAGTTCTGTGAAAACTCTCTAAGTGAAGGGAAGATGAGCATAATTTCAAGTGACAGTAGGTCTGCTGACCAAGTACCTGGCTATGCCAAAATGACTCTGGCTGCGGGGGTTAAAGAAATTTACCACTGTGTAAAGTAACTGTATCTTCTAAATTCCAAGTGCATTTTATGTAAATGTCTAACTAACTTCAGTTGGACCTCCTTTCCTTATCATCGACATATTCCTGCCAAACTTGGAGCTTTTCTGCAGGTTGTCGGCTGCTTATTACCTGGAATTTCTCTGGAAATATGTAGCAGCTTCTGTGTCATTTACAGTCAGTTGCACAGTATAGTTGTTGTAGTAAAACCTTGTGATTGCTGAAAAGAGAACAGTGAATTGAGCTTGTAGCAAAAGACCAATGTTTGAATTTGCCATGTGATATAAAAGGTTGATTTGTGGCCATAGTGTAGCATCAATCATGCTGGAGACAGGTTTCTATGATGGCTGTGTGTTGTGGCTGTATTCTTGTCAAGCTCCAGCACAAATCATACCAAAAAAAAAAAAAAAAGCCTCATCAGTTGGAGTTGTGACTGTATTGTGGCAGCCAGATTTGGATGGGTTTGTCTCCACTGCTCCATGGCAGTATGTGGGCTGCATAAAAGTAAATATGGGCCATCACTCCCTTGCTATCTGGGCATGTTAGATGCAACTGTGTGTCCTCCTCATCCCCTCTAAATCCAACCAAATTCTCAGACATGCCCTTGTGGCTATGCACTCACACATAAGCCATGTCTCAGCCAAAGAAAAGATTTTTTTTTTTTTTTTTTGTATGAAGACAGCTCAGAGCTGGACATCTGTTTTGCATTAAAGGTTTCCCTATCAATGGTCCTGCAGTACACAAAACAGAGTATTCTGTCACAGAAAATAAAAGTGGAAAACCTGATGACACTTAAATTCCTCCACCATGGAAACCATCTGCATTCAGTGGAATCTATTGCTGATATTCATATTCTATTCCTGGACAGATGCAGTGCATATGAAAAGCTTTCCTGCACTTTAAAAAGAAATAATACATTATATCTAACATTATAAGAATAGAGACCATGTTTGAACTCTGAACACACACATACTGTACTTGACTGAGATCAAACTGATGAATTCCGGGGGCTGAATTAAGGATGTTCTGCTGTGTTCTTACCCAGGTGGAGGGTGAGATTGACAGAATTGGGGTGCTGGATCCCATAGTACATGGACTGGCTCTGCCACCATGTGGGCTCCTCATTCCTGTTGAAGTCTGTCAGTAGGCTGGCATTGTGGCTCAGCTCTGGAACCAGCGTGTTGCAGTAGTGGCACGAGCGTGTTGAGCCTGTCTGCATGCAGTAGTCCTCAGGTGGGGAGCCGCACACATTTGATACCTCCACAGTGCGATTGAAGGCGACGTTTTCGAACCTGGGCATGCAACGGCTTGGGACACCCTCCTCATCGTAGCAGGAGTCCATTGCGGCCCAAACAAGGAGGTGGCAGTGCGGATGAAAAGAGAGTTGAAAGGCCAGGAGAAAGGATGTCAAAGCAAAGGATGTATCCATGTCTACAAGCAGTTACAATCACATTTACACTTCACACAGAAACTCTCACACTCATATACTTTGATGCATAGATGCGAACACATGAAGAACCTGACTTGGGAGAAGTAATCCAAGAACAGAAAATAAATCCAGTCTGAGAGCTTTGTTCCTCTGCTCTCTCTGCTCTGCCTATGTTAAGTCTCCAACATGTGTTCTCCCTATGTGGAGTGGAATGAAGTTTGTGCAGGAACTCCTTTCATCAGGGGGCAACATGAGGCAGACAGAGGAGGGACAGGGGTGGGGGGTGGAGGATCCAAAAAAGTCCATAAAATTTCTCCACCTGCTGGTCAGCAGAAGCACCGCACCACCATTAGCTTCAGATGTGAAGCAGACTTGGTTAAAAGAATCTCCTTTGACGGGAAAAACACATTCGTCAACGAGTTTAAATGATGCAGCAGCGAGGTTACTACACCTCTGGGCATCCAGGTAGTGAGTACCAAAACACCTGCATTCACCACTTATAGGAACACACGATATCATGGATATGGTGTTAAATGTACTTGGCAGTTGGCCCCACAGCAGGACATCCTGGTAAATGCTGACTGTGGTGATTCACAGTGAAGGCTAGAGGTGCTAAAACTGTCTGGAATATTTCAGCAGGCACAGGTCATCTCCATGAGTGGGTGTCGCTCAGGGGAGCTCTGTGATCTAAAGGAACAATTTATTTGTAAAAATAGAGCAGTGAAGGAACTGCACCGCTTTTTCAGCTTTTCATGAAAAGTCTCTGTCACTGTAATTCTTCTTGACTGCTTGGGGTCCTTTGTAGCTCATCCAGTGATGAATTGAATATGGCACAGCTATGACAAGTAACTGTAAGTCATTGCATTCACTAATATAAACTTAAAAATTTTAGCAACGTCAGACTTTTTGTGCTAAAACTACATCTTCACTTTACTCCTCTTTTGGCATCTTTGCTTTTGAAAATGACTTGGACGCTTAATCAAATATTACAGCGTATGGAGATTGATTTTTCTGTTGATTAATTGTTTGACAAATTGTCTCAGCTTTATTTTCATTTTGGCAGTATGCACATCATGATGCTGTATCATAAACCTGACATAAAATTCATGTCAGGTGATAAAGGATGTGCAATCTCTATACTACAAATACACAGCAGATGAAGTGCATATCCTCCACTACATTCATGATCACCGTTCCCATTAACAACAGCAGACTTGATGTAGCATCCAGAATACACTTGGTAACACGTTAGTTGTTATGCTAGCACCTTGAATAGACTGACAGAAGTAGGGTCAAATCTAAAAATGCAGAACTGAGCATGAAAAGCTGAGTCTGAAGGCCACTGCGTGCCTTTTGTGCCAGGTGTTGGACTCTTGAGAACAAGTACAAGGCTCCACAGTTACCTTTTGCAGCTTCAGTGAGAAACACATTGCAAACTACGGCTGTATTGTCTGTGCACATCAAAACATTGATGACTGGACATACAGAATGCGATTGGTGAATACAGGCTCAGTTGTGGTTAATAGTCTAATGTTTCCATTGCCAGCAAAGTTAAGTTGACGAGATATGCATATGTTTACAAAATAATGACACCCTGTAGTGAACTCAGATTTGCAAGGTGGCTTCTTGAATGTGCTTTCTCCATAAATCTGTGCACTGCACCAAACGCAGTGTCAAAGTGGAATGAGTCCCACAAGTGACAAGTGCAACAAGTGGTTGTGGAGAGCCAGAACCAATGATGTGTAATACTGTGCACTCTAATCCTCTTTCTATGAATGACTTTGCTGTTTCTGGTTTCCATTAGAAGTTTGGCAGAATAATCCAACGAGCTAGTGAACATTTAAAGTGATAGCGCGCATCAGGAAATAAAATAATGATAGGATCAATGTTGACATGTGAGTGTCTGAAATCAAGGAGGAGACGAAGAAATGAAAGAACAACAACAAAAAAGCGATGAGAAGGCAGAATAGAGGGACAGGTAGTGTGGACAGACACATTTAGATGCTGTACATTTATGATCCCAGCGGGATTTACTGCAAAGCCTTTCCAACATCTCCTTGTGATTGCCTTGATTTATTGGGGCTCTATCAGTGCTCAGGAAGGGACATTGTAAAAGGGACCACATCAATTTGCAGTGAAATCCTCTGCTGGCTTTGGATGAGAGCAGGCCTGGCTTCAAATCTCTTTGGCTGGATGTGGATCAGGCATTATGATGAAGAATCTAATGCCTCTGTAAACAGACTTTTATTCATCAAGCAGGTTTGTTATTTTACCACCTGTATGCCATGTTTTGCATGTGAGTTCTAAAATACCTTCTGGTGCTACTTGGGCTCACAACTGTTGCATGGGGCAACAACATGTTTGAACAATATGCAAATACAGCATCATATGTACCGACCAAAGAAACATTTTGAAGGAACTGGGAGATGTGGGGCAATGTTTTAACACAGCAGAGAATTTTTCCTGAGGGTAGCAGCAGATGATTTTGCCTGTCTAGGTTTTTCAAATCGGGATGATACTTCAAATTCATCTGCAGAGAATAATGTGTTTGACTTTACTTGTGACACACATGACAAGCTGGAGAACTGGAGAATCAAAGTATTACAAAAAAGTTCTGTATACACAAGAAGTTGTATTCTTGACTTCAAAACTGTGGCCATTATTTGACTTGACTGAATGAGCTCAGCAGTGAACGTGCTGAAACTGGGGGGGGGGGGGGGGGGGGGGGGGGGGGTATTGCCTGACACCACCTAGTGTATTGTAACCATTCAGATCAGCCAACCACACACTTTCCTAGAAGATAGACCGCACACTCGGAGCATGAGTCTCAGCTTGTCAAATTCACTGTGCTGACTTCATAAAAAACGTGTTCTCTTTGAAAGTCACATGTCAAATACAAGCTGTAGGACATAACAGCAGAGGGGTACATCTTGTAGTTGCACCTCTTCTGAATCAGTGTCACAGTTGTATCACCTAGGAATTTGTAGTTTTGCTTTAGAAAACATTCTCTTGTCACTTCCTTTTCAGTACCAAGCAGGTAGACATCACAATGTCACGGTGCAAATTGATAAATCTCTGTTTGGAGCATTTAAGGAAACACAATGCATTGGCAGCCATCTGGATGGTTTGGCTGAGATTTGGCATTGATCTGTGTTTACCAGATCACAGCCAGCTCCTTTTGAATCCCTGCCGAAGCCTGTGATCGGGCAAAGCGTTAGACTGTCATGATATGCCGGTCCCGCCATTTTTGCAACTGAATGTGAATATGGGTAGAATATTAATTTCAAATGGAGTTTGTTTTAGATGAGATCACAAAATCTGCCTGTTCAAACTTCAGACAGATTTCTTATCATCCATCTGTTTTCACCGCTTTAACCCCTTCTGTTTCTGCCAGTGCTTTTTTCCCCCCCTGTCCTTTGTTTTCCTTTCCTCTCATGTCTTCATTCCCCTGTTCCATGTAATACTTCAAACTCTACTCTGCCCTCCCACATCCTCTGCTCCTATTCCCTGTGCATCTTACCTCTCATTCTTGTCTCCCCCTCTCTCAATGCCACAGATCCTTTAGCCCCCCACCTGCCACCTACCTCTTTCATGCTGCAGATTGGTGCAGCTGGCTGTCACAATGTGAAGCTTGTTGCACCGAGACTAGCAGGTATGGCCTCCTTTTTATGATGACACAATGTCGTAGCGATGAGTTACGCTTTCAAACAGTGATTTGATGTCACAGCTGTCAGCGCTTCACTTAGCAATGCAGGAGGCGGCTGCCATATCCCCACAGGGAACGCGTTACCTGACAAACTAATGAGCGCTGCACAACCGCCACGTCGTCACAAAAATTTCCTGCCATCACGCTCCCTTATGAAAGTCTCCTCTTGCCTGACAAAACCGTATTACATTTATGTATAACAACCCTGTTTATGCCGTGTGATTTTTGGTCAAAATATTGCTACACACAAAGCTAAGATGTTCCCAGTTAACATACAGTAAACTATGCAACACACAGTTTGCAATATTTGCCATGAAATACAGACTTTTCATTTTTATCTAGAACATGTTTACAAATATAATGATATGGGTTTCACATGACTTAAAAATAATTCATCTCTCTGTGGATTTTAAGCATCTTTCCTCCAGACTCAACTTGCATGAGAGTAAATTATCTGGATGCCATTATCTTTTTGGAAACATAAAGTAAATATTGTCAACATGAGCTAATGTCATCACTTTTCCCCCACGACATTATTACCACAGAGATGACACAGACCGTAATGGCCACGGGCGTAGTCTACCGAGTCTAGACTCCCATTAAGCCACAAACTTCAATATATGGCATTGACTGCACACATAATCACATAACTGAAGTTAATAACGAAAGCTGTAACAAATGGGTGAATGGACATTACTTTTGAGAATAACGTCGTTTGGCATGAAAAATAATGGATGCCTGTTACCAGGAGTACAGGGAATCAAAAAACGTTGGCAGTCAAAGCAAAGTCACAATCATCTGTCATGTTCACTCTCAGCCAAATAATCAAAAGATGTCTAGTTCATTTAGATTTGATTTCATACATAAAACTCATACATAAAAATGATTTCTGATGTGGGTGTTCAAATGAGCAAAACACAGGAATGCTTTCAAGCTGTCACAATGAGAAGTCCATGCTTCTGCTTCCTCCGATATGATGTGAATGTGAGAGGAGACCAGCTGCAAGCTAAGTAAACAAGTGTGGGCAGGCTTAAAAAAATGCTAAAATTGGACCATTATAACAGATAACGTTTCTGTCACTGCTGTTTAAGGAAATGCAACTGCAGTGTGAATGATTTTAGTGTTGAAGTGACTTGTGTTATTTGCTGTTTTGGATTCGACTGGTGAGGATGGTGGTGATCCTCTGGGTGTGCAGGGATGAGCAGCACTTGGATCAGCTTACGGAGTGGTGATACTAAAAGCTCTGTAGCGATTCCAGTGAAAAAAAAAAATCACATCGCCATTTTAGCAAAAACCAGACAAAGAGACAGTGGTTCAAGAAAACTTAAGCTGGATTCAAATGCAGACTCATTTGACAGAGGAAGAACAGTTTATGTGGCTGAAGGCAGACAAAACTGAGGGAGTGTATATACAGTATATTGGGGATTAATAACCTACATTACAGTCATGTTCTGTTACATAAACAATCTGGGGGTCTGTTTATTTACTGTCCTGGCAGGAGTTTGATAAAGGGTTGATATCAGTTTCATCTCTCTGCGTTAGCTTGACACAGGAGCTTGACACTAGCTACCAACAGAGGAGAAATGTGACTCCCCCTGGTAACAAGAATTGTGACTCCCTTCAACTCCAATGCCATTGTATTTACATGTTCTTTGTTCTGTGCATGCTGCAGCTTTACACAGACTTCTCTGGAGAGCTGCTGTGGTTACTCACAAAGGCTGAGGTTAAGCTAGGTGGTGACAGTCTGTAAATACTTCCAAAGCGCCGTCAAACCATAATGTCTTGTTCTCCAGTGTGTTAGGGTTTAATAATGCAGAACATGTGACATGTGTAAATGTGTGCAGTGCACGCACAAAGAAATCTTTAACACCAAATATTTAACCTGAACTGAATCAGTAGCTTTTAACAGTGGAGCTCACATTACTGGTGACAGAAACCACTGGTGACTCTAAGATCAGCACAGTTTTACATTACTTCCTTGCTGAAAGCTTATGAAAAGACCACAGAAGGCATAGAAACTTTCATGGTTTCCGTCATAAACTGTTGCCTGCTGTGCTATTAACCTTATAAACAGCGCTCGTAAAAGGCAAGTTTTGTACTGAATGAAACAGGACAGCTTGAATCAGCTGCCGAATGAATGTACTAATGAAGTGAAGACGGTGAAAATCAGCACCAAACAATTTGGTGACGTGTTCACTGCATTTACCAGATGATGGAATCACTTAGCCTTGAAAAAGAGAGCAAACCTTAAAGTTGTGACCATGAAACTCAATGAAACTATTCTTAATAGCAAAGTGACTTCTTACTTCCACTTCTAGTTATGTGTGGGCTGTGGGGGGGTTTGGGGGGTGTGGCATTGTTTAAGGCACCTTCAGTTGCTGTGTAATAAAGGTAATTAAATAGTAATTTAACTAATTACTTTTGCTTTGAGTGATCAGTAAATAATAACTTAATTGCTTTTCTATGAGCAACATTTTATGAGTAATTGATTACATTTTTCACATAATTTACCTGACAGGTGTAAAAGGTGATTGGTTATCGCTGGGCTTGGGTTGGGAACACACAGATGAGGGAAGCAGGTTCCGAAATGAAAGGAGTGGTTTGTTATTCATGCCACCGAGGTTCAGCTGTAAAAGTCGAATGAGAAATTATTTTAGAAACCATGACACACAGGTTATAATAGTCATAATTATCTTTTACTTTAAGTATATTGGTCTTATATATTCTTGTCCTTTCTGACTCAAACACAGCTTGTCTACAGCTGAGTGTATCTAACGAGCTCTATAAAAGCACTTCTGCACTAATGATTTACAAGGAACAGTTTGTGGCCATTCAAATGTTGGAAGTGCATCGTCAATGGGAAATAATGGAGAGACCTCCTGAGCTGCCCAGTATAACTCACCGCACTTTTCTGCTCCATATAGTGTTAGTCCACATTGTGTCTTCCTTCCAGGGTGATTTGTCAGTGTCCAAGGCTGATATGAAATGAATTTGCCATTCCAGCATTGGGAACACTGAGCGGAATAAACAGATCGATTTAGAGACTGTTCTCCAAAACTGTTTCAAAGTTTCATGAGACCTGCAAACGTGGTAATATGACACCCCTGCACAGGGGTGCCATTAGGGGAGAAATCTTTTCAGAGATTTAGGGGACCTGGAGCAGGACACAGGCCCTGTAACAAAGCAGGGATTGTGGATATTTATTGTGTCTGAGCTGTTGTCAGAGGCCAAGAATTTGCAGCTTCGCCCATTGCTCTCGCATCCTCCAGCGATTCCTTCCGTCATTGTAATATCAAAAACACACATTGTCAGAATGGATAGCAGGGAAGAGCATATTTTCTTATCTCTCTGTCCACCCATCTTCTTGAAACCAACAGCTTTTTATTCATAACATCCCTAGGTTTAGTAATTAGTGGGCTGTTGATTAAAAAAGGGCTTTAGAGAGAAAAAAGAGATCCAGCAATTACCCAGCATATTAATCCCCTTCAATGGCTTCATTAGAATGCTCCACGTACCCCGGCTTCAAGTTTTACATTTAAATTTGACTCTGAGATTTTTACACTGCAATTTGCACTTTTAATTTGCACCTCCCATTATTGGACATAGCTGCTTTGTGCTTGAGTTGGTTTGTAAGTGGAAGCAGTGTTCTGCCCTCGCATTTGTGTGACTGGCTGTGGGGCCAAACAGGTTTTGGAGACAAAGAAGGAGACAAACAACTTTTAATGCATCATCCCAAAGCTCATTTTCTATATTCCTTATTTCCTCCCCTTCCTCATTACCACTAAACTATTTTCCTAGAAAGTATGGAGGGGATAAAGGGGAGTAGAGCAAAGGAAAGGATGGGGTGAGGGGAAAAGTCGAAGATGAGTGGTTGAGTTGCTGTTCCATCATTTAAAGACCCCCTCCATACATTATTTATGTCATATACAAACACTCTGGGTGGAATAATAATTTGTCTGAAGAGATTTTTTTGCACAAAAAGAGTTTGATTATCTGGTTAAAAATTGAAAAATTCAATCTGGATGTGGGGCTAAAAAGGGAGAAAAATAGTCGCAACAAACAAAATATACATCTATAGAGACTTGTAAACTGTCATCATGTCTGAGTAAGTGAACTGAATCTCTCTATTCCACCTATAGCAACACTTATCCAGAGTGCATTCTCCATCACATCAGACTGCAGACACCACTGAGACTCAGGTGGTGGCACTAATTATTTGTGACACATGGAGAAAGGAAGGAAGGAAGGAAGGAATAGTGTGACTTTTAACATTGTTGCTGCAGATCCACACTGTTAAAGCTTCTTCTGCAAGTATCTGCAGGCGCTATGCAAGAATTCCTGGGAGAAAAAGCAAAAACATGTGAAAGTGATTATCATCCAGTACCGCACCCATAAATGTGGGGCATGCCTATTGTGACAGATAAACATGATTCATTCATGCTTAAAAGCTAGATCTTAGGGCTGTTTTGAGTTATTCTGTAAATCATATGTTGCACATTTGAGTCAATAGGGCTTATCTCTGTCTGGGCCTCTTTTGTCTCTGCTTGTCTTTCATGTAATAATTTACATCATTCGAGGTTTGTGTTTGTGCTCTCACATGTCCACATGCATTATTTACACACATATAGGCTCATACACATATGCAGGCGGGAAGACCAGGTCACTGATTTAATGGCTATTCCACTGTAGATGAATGGGAAAGAGGAATGAGGGCGTTTATGTTCAATCTTTGCAAATTTGACCTCAGTGGTACGTGACCGCAGCCCGCCCACACACGCAGTTAAAACACACCATTGCACACTCCTTACCTCCAGTCTTTGCCCTTTTCCCTCCTTCTACCCATTTCTCACTATATACAATATGCATGCACGCACATGTGTGCGTACAAACACACAAGGCACATACTCACACACTAGACTGCACCATAAGCCTAACAGTGTGTGTTTAATGGAGTTAGTGATATATCCATTGGTGTTCTGCTCATTTAAAAGTCAGAGGAGGGAGGGAGGGAGGGAGGGAGGGGAGGAAGCAGGCAGGGAGGAGGTGGGGACTGTGGAAGGCCACAGGCTACAGAGAAAACTGCAACACAGGGGGACAGGACATACGGATGGAGAAGAGGCGGGGGGAGTGTGAACAATAGGTGCAAATGACAACATTAATCCTGTATCAGGGCCATCACTGAAGTGGGTGAATGTGTGTATGTGTAAACAAGGCCATGGAGGTGGCAGTGTTGTTTTTCAGTATTCTATGTGTCTCACCTGGTGCTATTATGACATAAGCTAGAGATGAAAAAGACACAGAAAGTGGGAGGAGGAAATCATTTTGCCTGATACAGGTCTTATCCAAATGGCCAACCTTCCCCTAAGTGAGAATGCCTGGGCTCTGAGCCTGAAAAGTGTGGAGGATTAGAGTTTAGAAACATAAATGAAAGCACTGGAATGACCAAAATGTCCCATTTACATCTCAGTAGTGCAACTTAATGATCATTTCAGAGTAAAAGTATGGGATTATCAGTGGGGAAGCATTAGTTTTAATGTTGAAGCTGTTGTTATTCCTTTTCATGTGTGTTGATATTCGCCCTCTGATTCCCATAGGCCTAGTTTATAATGACATTACAGTGGTGGCCATTTGTCAGCTAATGGTTTTTCCTTATTGACCTCTCTGAGGCTTATCTCAGTGTGGTGGCTGTTATCACTCCCGAGGCTAAGCACTGTGGTGTCCACATGTTAATTTTCCTCTTTTCCTTCACATAACGGTGCCATTTTTCTCAAATGTAGAAATTTTGTGCTACATGGTTGACCTGAAACGGTTTGGTCTCCGCAAATCTCCAGTCTCTTCTTCTTTCCCTCCCTGCTTAGGGAAAGAAAATGTGTGTGGTTATGTATGCGGTGTGTCTTTGTCTGTGTGTTGTGTTACAAATACAGTGTATTTTGGAAGTGCTCTGGGTGTGATGAATAGCTCCAAGGTGATAATTCATGCAGATGTTCCTGCATGCTGGTGTAATCGCACTGCACGTGTCTGCTCTCTCCTTTTTTGCAGTTGAACTAATGTGTGTGTCTATGGGAATGTGCACGTGCGTACTTGATGTGTAATTGTGTGTTTGCAATAACTGGCCCACTTTGCATTTAACTGAAATAAAACTATATTAATTTCTCTGACCAGTCCTTCCTGCACAGCTCCCAACATTTACATGAATATATCTGAATATATTTCCACCTTTCCATGTATTCTCTTGCTCAAACAGAACTTTTATCCCATATCAACTGACAGAAACAAGCACTGTAACAGCATAGCCTCCACATGTATAGTATACAAATAGTTGCATCATTCATACAGTACTTCGTGAGGGCACAGTAGAAGAATGGCACAATCAAAGTGAGAACTGATTTATTCTCTGTGATTTAGTTTGACCCCGGGAACACTTGGCAGAAATGTTATTCCAATTCAGTTTTGCACTGTATGTAGTTAGATATCACCTCTTCTGAATACTGCACATGACTTCACCCTGCACTCTGTGATGGCATCGATGATGCTGAAAGAAAATATATACCACTGAGGGTCATTGTACTTTTTTAAATGCATGTGTGAAATTACTGGGTTCATGTGTTAAACTGCACAAGATATTTGAATCCTCAGAGAAATCTGGTTCAATGCCCATGTTACACAGAGATATAAATATAGTTCGTATATGACAGGAAAGGCAAAGAAGGTGGGGCATTGATTTATGTAAAGAACTACTTTATTGTATCTTACTGTAGTCTTCCTCAGTGCCTAATGAATGTGGCTACATGCTCTGGACGTATGTGCTGTGGGGAATACCCACATTACATTTAATGGTATTAATCCCTTCCCTAACTGTGCAATTAGTGATTCTCTGGAAGAGATCAGAATTTTATGGTAAACGTTTGCATCTTGGAGTTGTAAGTCACCTTAAGTTCAACTGGCTCTACAGCATCTCAGACAAGCTCAGTTTGAAAATGAATAAATCTGTCTTGGCTGATTTCTGATCCAACCACACCGAATATGAAACATGCTGCTAAATCTAGCAGCGACTGCATCAAGGTAGTTTGTGTCACAAATACTAGGAAAATGAAGAGGAACCAAGCAATTAACACAACTACCACTACCATCACTTATTCTAAAATGAAAGCTCACACATTTTAATGAGCAGAATTTTCTGAAGCTGACATATTATCCATAAAAAAAGTCTCATTACCTGCATTTAGATTTCTCGCAATTTCAAAAAGCCCCAGAAACATTGATTGAGGTGTCCCTCAAGGATCAGTATTGGTTCCTGTGTTATTTAGTCTATATCTAGTATTTGTTTGTTTGTTTTTTCAGCACTATAATGTTCATGTTTATGCTAATCATACCATCTTCTATGACTTCAGCACAAATCAGGCCTTCTCCAGGTTACAGTTTGCCTTTGATGGCCTAATTAAGACATGTTCTAAACTTCAAAAATACTAAATGTTTAAAAAGCAGAAACCATCAATTCTGACTTGTGACTGAGTCATAATAAACATCTAAAACAAATGTTGTTTCTCCTTTATATACAGAAAAAAATAATATACAACTATATACAACTAGTGAAATGAAAAGCTCAACATCTTGAAGTCAGATGCTCTCATTGCTCTTAACAGTTCCTAAATTGTACTTGTTGATGTTATTTATTTATGATAGTTTTAATCAGTTATTTTATCTGCCTGACTAATCTAAGGATGTGATCTGAAGGGAATATAATTCGTTCCCTGGTCTTTCTTGGAAAAGAGATCTTGATCTCAAGAAGACTTCCAGAATAAATAAAGGTTAACAAAAAATCAACAAGGAGGAACTTTGAACCTGGCAACCCACACAGAAACAGAATTTACATATGCTCTATGGTGACCTCCCAAATCTATAAACAAGCAAACATGTCTCCAAGAATTAAAATAAAGTGCACTGATTGAGGGAAACTCTCTGGAGTAGCTCCATGAGCTGGTTTAGCGCTCTCTACCACCATCATCCATACACCTAATGTGGGAATATCATTTGGAAGACTGGTGTTCATCCAGCCCTTAGAGATGCTGAATCACTGAGGTGACATTAAGCTGTTTTGGTGGCACATAGTGTTTTTACTAAGACAGATTTGTCACCAATCTGTATAACCATAATTTATAAGCAAAGTTATCACTAACCCAACCACTTCTCTGTTTTACTAGGAAGAACTCACTGTCTTGTTTCAGCCTTAGGTTATTTAGGATCTACAAGTTAAAAATAAAGACAATATCTTAGATTATTCATTTCATATGCTGACATTTTACGGCCCAGCTCAAAGGGGCTCTTTTTTAAACCTGTATGTCAGCATTGTGTCGACTCATGTAGTCTGTGGGTGTCGTGGGTGTCGCGGGTGTTTTTAACTGGTGCAAACTTTGGATGAGTGTGTTGTATAAAAGCACACTTATGATGATCTAAGCACTTCTGTAGTTTGAATCATTAGGGATGCTGCAGTGTACCATAGGAAAAAGTCATCCTGAACTCAACTGGAGGACAGTACATGCCGCAGCATATATCAGTGTGCATCCTTATACTTGGCGATCTAATTCATTATTATTCCACCCCTCTATACTCTCCACTCCCTCACTTCATCAGTCTCTTTCTAACTAATCAGCTTGTTTACCCTCACCTTTTCTGTCATTCAAGACTTAACCTCTTATGTAAATTATGTATTTTTTCTGTGTGTAATTTACTCATCCAAAGTATTGCAGAGTGACCATGGTAAGCACATCCCCAGCGTTACCACAGAGAAACTGAGACTGACTGACTGATTATTTTTTCCTTCACAAGGGATTCGAGTTAGTGTCAATCAATTCAGTCAAAAACTAAGACACAGATGTTTGTGCAACTGCATTCTCAGGCCAAAAAATATATATGCAATTGAGAATTTTTAATTCCAGAGTGCTGAGACAGACAATGCACTCGAGGCCCAATCAGGTACTATTGTACTGTATTTTCGGGGTATTTAAACGGACCTCAAGACCCCTTTAATGGGGAAAAAAAATGGAAGGTAACCTCAGGAAGAGCAACAGAGGAGGCGTCCCTCTTCCAGGACGGACAAATATGCAATAGATGATGTATTTACATAATTGACCAAAATGTCAAAATTACAATATGGAAAATTTGGATGAAAATCCTGTCCTCGTCACTTGGGAGAAGCAAGAGTGGTGCCAGTCTTTCACTGACACTGTCTCTTCATAAAAGAATACTCTAGCTTTAGTGTTTTGGACGCAGCAGCCCCCAGAAAGACAGCTGTCCCTACTCTGCCTGCAAAAGAGTAATGGCTGTACTTACTGTATCTTTGGTACAAACACAAAGCTATTTGCTTCCTGCTTGTTAGCATTTATATAAGCAAGTTAAGCAGAAAATATGCTGAATGTCTCTCCTAAATGCTTATATTGTCAAAAACATTCTCAAATCTGACTTACATTTGCATGATGTTGGCTCCCTCCAATGCCATGCTGTCTGTCTGTGGATTGAAATGTCTGCTGAGACAGTCCTCGACTTTAAGCTCACCTCAACTTTACAAGGTGTAATAGATAGCCATTAATTGCAGAGACAATGGTGAGAAATGGCTGAACACTGTGTGTTTCAGTGCTGAGGATGAAGGGAATGCTTTAAACAGTAAAAGATCCAAACATTCATTTCATATGAAATCAGTTGTTGTTAGTTACAGTCCAATTTGTCTACTTAATTTGGTCTTCTGGTAAGATTGCTAATTAATTTAATAGTGAAAGTCCAGACAGGTGTCTCATTAAGCAGCCTAATAAAAATGTTAAACAAATCATCTTTATTTACAGTATGTGCTGACACTTCTGACTGAGCGAGTTATATGGCACATTCTGCAGAGCAGCTCTTTTACGTGTTTATTTATTTAGTTCAAAATGTTAAATAATGAAAAAACTGTGGACAATATGAAATCCGTACTGCACAGTCCAAGGTGGGATTGAAATATGTTACTAACCACTACTCACCCTATGTACTATGTACACAGTGAGTCAACTGATAACCAGGTACAACACTCTCAGGAGGAGGCAGAGGAGCAAAGGCACACTTGAGGCAAGTTAGCTCATCCAATCTTATCTAATGCTGATGTCATACTTGACGTCAAATGTGAGGAGACAGCACATTTCTTCTTCCTCCCACTGTGACTATGACTATTTTTACCTTTACACACTAATATGCAGTTGGCACTTGAAGTTGTTCTGTTTGTTTAGAGACAGTTTCTTCATGAGGAGATTACATGTGTACATTATATTACATTTGCCTTGTCTACATTTCATCTGGTTTATAAAAGACGTGTGGGGAAGGGAGCCAAATTGCATTGGATTCATCATAGGTACAACACACATTATTGAAGTAACACATGCAGAAAAGTTAGCCTATACATGTGGGAATAAACTCGTTGCACTGTGGAGTGCAGCTCTATTGTGCAACTTTCTAACCTACATGAGTAGTATCTGAAGTTTAAAGAATTGCTGCTGTGGAGTACTGTATTGAGCCTCATAGAGGAAAGCCATCCACTATGTTTGCTTCCCTCACTGTGCCAAGGCAGCGCCATGGATGACTTATCCTGAGACAAACATCTCAAGTGGGCAGCACAATAGATAATTGACATTTCTCTTCTTCGTCCAGTTATCAACATGAACCCCTCCTATATTTGACTGGACAAATGCACTGCTCACTGGGCTGTCACTGGTCTTTGCCTAGAGTTTCCAATCAACGCAAACATGGCGGTCGTTTTTGACATGTCAGATTTCTCCCAAACAATAATACTTTAGTTGACGTATACAGTGGCTAATTTCAATAGCTTTGGAAAGACTGGAGTCAGAGGGGGATGTTAATGTAACTAGTCTGTTTAAATTTCATTAAGGTTTAAACTTATGCATAAGTGGAGATGCATATTTTTAGTTTCAGCTCTGATCTAGATTAGCTACCTCCCCCTGCTTCTAGCCTTTATGCTAAGCTAATACTTGCTGACTGTAGCTTCCTACAGTATTAAGTCATGAGAGTGGTAACTCTCAGCAAGGAAGCAAATATGCATATTTATCAAAATGTCAAACTACTTCTTTGAATTGAATGGATAATTTCAGCTGTGTTGAACGTGTCATGTGATTTATCTCTTTATCCCACAGTTTTTATTCATTTTTGAAAATGATTCCCGGATGGATTTCTGGGAGCACCTAGCTCTTCAAACCTTAACTCGCCTAATAATGCAAAATGTGAAAATGTGTCCACACATTCTTTCTTTCCTGTTGCAGCCCAGGTATTAGGAACTTAAATGTGAACCATTAGCTGCAATTGGAATTCAGGCCATGTGGGCCACTGACAGTTGGGCAGAAACAGCTCCATATTAATTGCATATTGGGGCTTTAAAATGTAGTGCATTATGATAGTGCTGAATAGTTCAACTGTTGTAAAGTTCAAGTGAGACAATTAAGTGCCATATGTTCCTGAATGATATATTGCAGGACAGAGATAATATATTCATTCCTCTCTCTTATTTCTTCCCCCATCCCCACTGAGGACGAGGAGGTAAAGGAGTGGAAGGACAGAACACTTACCCAGGATTAAAGAAGCTCGGTGTTTCCTCAGTGATATTGCTCTCTTTCACACACTAAGGCTTTATAGCATATTTTCACTCTTGCCCCGCTCTCCCTCTAATGATTCCAATCCTATCATTTCGCTCCCTGCCCCACCACCAAAGCCTTATACTGTCTCAGTTCAACAATTTCTGCCCTCCTTTTAGTACACAATCTCCCCGTATCATCCTTAATGTTTTCCTTTCCTCTCCACCTTTTTCTTTCCTTCCTTTCTTTGCCTCTTTAATTCTCTCATCTCCTGCTGTAGCCCCCCCACGGCTCCTCTGCTCTCAGGTTGTCAGATAAAGGTGAAGATCTTCTTTAGAGTGCTTGGCTCTGCTTTTCTCCATCTTTATTTCATTATTTATTTTTTTTCTCTTAACTATAGAATTTTCTTTTTGAGCTCTAGTGGTGGCATTTCTGATTGGGCTGGACTGAGGAGGGAGAACTTTGCAGTGAGTGACCTTTGTGGATTTCTAAAGCTCATTATTCCTCGTTGGGCTCAGTTGTGGCGCTGTGGGGAGTGGCACAAGTCTAGTGACAGCTGCTGCTGGGCCAGTGCAGATCCTGGTGAATCTTTTTTTCATTGCTCTTTTTTTTCTCTCTCTCATTCTTGTTCTCATTCCCTCAGCTTCTCCTTCTGACCTTTTTCAGTCATTTCACGAGCTTTATCTGGATTTCCATTTCACTAAACCCTTCCTATGTCTTTGCCCTGTTCCTCCCTGCCTGTAAGCTCGGCTAACTCAAACTGCCGATGACAGAAACCTTAGTATGTGTGCTTTGATTGCACCTATAAATGTCACTATTTAAACGCATTAGTAAATAAATAGAGGCAAGATAAAGTTCAAACTCATTTTACAGATTTTTTTCTGACTGGCTTGGTTTTTATTCTGTGGTTTTGAAACCACATGTTGATAATTTATCCTGGTTTCCAGGTGTGAATGACCGCTGGTTAAACCCTACGCTCTACAGCGGGGAAACATATTTCACTCACAGACACTAACGTTATGATTCAGCAATAAGTTCACTATCTACCAGACTTTTTATCTTGCATAGCCTACTGTGATGATTAAAACGTCATTACCCACAATGCCCAGTTAAGACATTGACCTGTACAGTCTTTCCAGAACAGATAGTAGCAATTTTCATAAATTGTATTTAATGTGATATACAGAAGAAATTGGTTAATTTAAAGAAATAGATTTAATTTAAAAAGATAGATTTATTAAATAAACCTGCTATAATATAATATACACTGTTGCCCATAAAGTTGGAATACTTTAGTTTTCTGTTTAATTGTGGTTTAATTATGGTTTCATTTTCATTGTGATATGTTTGGAAGAGATTGACTACTAAAGTTTTGAGAAGATATACACTTTATCTATCAACAATAAATCACATTGTCACAATCGTTTCATGGAAAGAGGTAAAAAATATTTTATTCCAACTTTATGAGCAACAGTGTATAATAACAATTGCAACTCAAATGAAATGAAATCAATAGAGTTCATCATACAATCAATTAAGTACATTAAAAGCACTGAAAAGCATTCAAACCATTAATTTTAAGGTGATATTGTTGAAGCATTCTTGCTTGGCCTCCAGCTTAGTTTGCATCTGTGAGAAAATTTAGCTTCACTCGCTTCCATGGCAACAGACCAATTTAATGTGTGTCTGCCTTACCATAAGCAAATGTATATCACAGATGAAATACAATGGCTGTGATTTTGCGAGAGAACGCCCACAGTCTTGGTCAAATGACAGTTTTTGGCCTCGTTACTGATCCAGGCTGGGCTTGGCTGTTTCATACTTGGTGGCTATTAATGAGCAGAGACTCAGTATAGGATGACATTCTTTGATGTATGAACGTGTGGTCGGCTGTAGCATTGACACACCAAATAATTAGTCCAGGTGCTGTTCTCTGCAGATGTGGCATAAACTCCAACCCTTATTTAAATCCCATCTGATATGTCAGTGTCCTCAGCATGTGAATGTTTGTGCACATGGAAATGTGTGCACGTTGAAGGATCTTTAAATCACAGTGCTGCTGGACCATGTTGTAATCCGTATAGGCATGTTTGTGCTTTTACAGTGACAAAAATAAGGTATCGAGTGAGTAAAAGCAACATGTCACATTTGTTTCTGTTGGCAGTGAATGACCTTGGTAAACATCCACAGTAAAGTCAGTGCTTTATGAGGTAACAGTATTGTGTGATGCTGAATCATATTTTTTGGGTGTCAGCTGAGCGTATTCACATGAAGTGATCAAGGGGATAGTAATTTAAAGGTCAGCAGGATGGCTGCGGTGAAGCATGCATGAATAAATAATACACGTTACATTCAGAGGGTAAGTGCAGTCACTTTGGACTGACACTGCTGATTAAATTTTCACTGAGTTTGTATGGACACCTCTAGGATCTTTATACCAGATGGTTGAGATGTGGTTTTTTTAATAAAGAAGCTGTTTCCAGGGGAATCAATAACAGCCTCTCCACACAGCGCAGCACAGCACCTGGGGAAGGAGTCCCGCTGCAGCAACAGCAGCCTGCCTCTCTCCTCGACATGCTCGGCAGATTCTGGCATGTAACTACAGCAGCTGTAATTGCAAGTCATTGAGATTCATTAGCCAGTTTCCTTCCATTACTGCACAAAATCCATACAGAAGTGCCCTTTTGGTGACTGCCCCCCCCCCCAAATGACTTTGATAGATGACTATTTGGATAGAGTTCACACATGAAATGTTTCTCACTGTCCTGTTGCAGGCCATTTGACACCTTCTTCAAAATAATATTGTCAGACCTAATTGCAACAAGAGTGCCCACAGGATTAGTCAGACATAAGTTTCACACTGTGGTAAATACAACACGAATAATAAAGAGGTACCATTAAGTTAAATGGGTAATGATATTCAGGATCACCTTTTGCCAGCTAATTTGTCTTCTTTACAGCCAGGTTGCATGCACTTGATGTGGACCGCCACAGATTTAACAAATCTTCCACATTCTCATCATCAGAGGTTTGATCAGTGAGCTCTATAGGTGCGGCTGTCTGGATATGTTGAAACTGATGTTGTAGGGTGAAGGTTTACAGGTCTTGCTGCAATGCTTCAAAAACACATGCTGACTAGTAGATTCATTATAGCAGTATAACAATAAACACTTTACAGTGGCTCACATTACACCCTTTTTCTTTATATGGTGGCATGAATATCAGACAAAGTCTCCATTTGTTCCTGGCAAATCCAATTTGTTTCTCAAATTTGACCTTTACGACTGACTGTCCGCACTGTAATTTGCAAGCAATCAAGCTGAATTGTGTGTCAAGGCAATGTCCATGTCATCTACATTTGTTGCTGTGGTAACACCATAGGGTACATGTATCTATGATGTGTCCTTTTGTACGTTTCGCCGTGGAAATATTCATTGCACTGGATGACATTAGAAACAGAAGAGAAGCAGCCATGTCTCATGCCACCGTCACAGCTAACTGCACACTGGATGTGTCATCAGTGTAAGAATTTGAGCGTTCGAGCTGAGACACATCTGTATACATTTAAAATGAATTAGATTGTTTTTTCTATCCAGATGTCACATCAATGTCCAGTCCAGATATGACTAAAATTACATTTGGTTGGCTGCCAGTCTGAACATGAGTTAAAATATATGTAAATAGACTTTCAGGGCCATTTTAATTCAGTATCCATGTATTAAATACCACCTGTGCAAAGATTAATTATAATTTATAAGACATAATGAATTGATAACATTAATGAATATAAAGCATAGAGTGTATATATACACCATAAGCAATAAATTGGATAATAAATTATTATAACGGCTCATTATGAAATATTACTCTCTCTCCTCTCTCTCTCACTCTCACTCTCTCTCTCTCTCTACTCTCATTTTGTTCAGAAAGTAATGAAGTATTAGGTTTAATTTAATTAAATTTCAAAATGCACTTTTTTTTTAGCCCTCTTTATGTAGAGTGTATGTTTTAGTTTCACTAGCAGCATGACTCTGAGAATGCCAGCAGGCCACTGTGGCTCAGACTGAAATATCTTAACTACTGGATAGATTGCCATGAAAATTATTTTTACAGACATAATCCCCAGAAGATGAACCCTACTGACTTTAGTGATCCCCTGCCTTTCCTGTAATGCCGCCATCATTGATTTTCTATCTATTTATTCTTATTTACTGGATGGATTGGTGTGAAATTTGGAACATAGATTCATGCCTTTGTCAGGATGTGTTTTAATAACCTTTGTGATACCCTGACTTTTCCTCTGTTACAATCATCCTGTCAAAATTTCAATTTACGCTAAACTTTGGAAAACGCTGCAAAACTAAAAGCATTTCTTTCAGCCTCAGCTATACTTTATTTTTGTGCTAGTTAGCTAATGTTAGCATGCATGGTAACACGGTAAACTCAGACGGTGAACATACAAAATGCACAAAGTTTACTTGCTAAACACCAGGTCCTTTGGAACTTGATTGATCGCAACCGTTGAATTACCGTATTCCTACACACAAGACCACCGACAGCGTGCACTGCCCTACGCCGCAGATCAACTGTTTGAGTCATTGAGGCATTTTTAAAAAAAAAAGTGGCTAGAACACCTTATTGCAGTTGACCCCATCCACAGCAGCACATCACCCAGCTTCTGTTTTTTTCTGCTTCTCAAAACTGGCAGCGTGTTGAGCCGAATCTACTGCGGGTAATACACTGACTATAGATAAGTACAGTGTTAGCATTTAGCTCAAAGCAACGCTGTATCAAAGCACAGCCTCACTGATCCGCTAGCACGGTTGTATATTCATAGTCTTGTTATACTTCACTGTGGCATTTTTCTCTTCACCAATCTTTACCCCTTTGTCCTTCAGCTATTCAAATACTTTCAGCTTCACTGCAGGAAAATGCACCCAAATACTCCATGCAGTAAGTTAATACAAAGCACACCAAGGTTATACTAAGAAGCTGAAAATGAGCTAATAGACCACTTTGGTCTCACTGTGTTACTTGCCAGGGGCTTATTTAGGTGAGAGTGGGGAGAATATGGACACATTTTACATGCAAGCAATAAAGCACACTGGGTCTACAGTAAATCACTTGGTCTTTAGGCTACCGGTGTTTTGTTTAAGCGGGCAGGTATCGTTATGTTCTCTGGACTCGCACCACAGACAGCTGATGCCAGGGAAATAAAGATTAGAGGGAGAGAGACTCGGGAGGGAAAACAGAAAGTGCTCTGGTGATAGACCGGGCAGGCCAGGGAAAGTAAACAAAGTAAGGTGAGAGATGAGGAGAGAGAAAGAATAAGTGAGTGTGAGAACAAAAGAGGCAGGCAAAGACAGAAGTGAATGGTAAATACAAGAGGGATGGGCAGAGCTGGGATTAATGTACATGTGTGTCTGTAGTTCTTTATTGTACATATATACCCCTGCACATTTCTCTAATGGAGGAGTCATTTTGAGATGCAGTATAACAAACAGAAATTATATGGTGCTACCACTGATTACCTACAGGAGTCAGGTCCATGCAGGAGGCTGTTTTGGCTGTACTCTCTGTGCCTTACTGCTGTATGTCTCTAACTCTGATAAATTGCACTGTTTGGGCCTTTCTCTGCAAACCAGATCATATTTCATGCCACACAGCCCAGGAAGGAGGAAGGGGAGGGAGGGCTATAGAACACAAGGAGCAGGCCTAAAAGGAATATTAGAAGGAGGAGAAACAGGAGGAGGAGGAAAGAAAAAAGGGGAGGAATGAGGTCCACAAGTGATGTTGATCACTAGTGTCCCTGAAGTGAAAATTTTAGGTCTACAGCCAAGTATAGAGTAGCAGCAGGCGCCTCGCCTCGGGGGCCATTTGCTTGGCCTGACATCCATCCTAATCCAGAAGTCCTACTGGTTGCCATGTACATCCCACAGGTACTTGATACACATATTAAGGTCCATTGTGGATGGTTGGAGGAATAAATATGATCTCTAAAAAGCATATATTTATATATGTCACTGTTGTTTTATATTTATAGGTGATGTTTGCCTTGCCAAAATATAAGCTTAATGAATATCCTTGAGTGGGTGAATATTAGATGTGAACAGACATAACTGCTGGCTGCGGCTTCCACTGCCTTTCATTTGCAAGATGGCTTCATTCGGTGTGGGATGATAGAGGCACATCTGCTATCAACCGCTATTTATGATCACCAATAAAACCACCTAAATTTATGCTCCTCTTACTAGATCCACCAATTCTATTTTCATTAGCAAACAACATGAGCTAGTCGCCTCATCCGCGCTGATGAAAACGATCATGTTGCGTGTGTGGATGATGACAAAAATCTAAAGAACTAAAAAACTGATCGCTTGGAAGCTCCAACCTCAAACATGGTCTTTTGATGGTGGCATATCAGCAGATGTTACTTTATGGGTAAACTTCAGTCATTAAATGCAGGGTTAGCCCACTTACTCTGTTGCAAATAAGCTGACTGGGCATGCATACTGACACACACACACACACACACACACACACACACACACACACACACACACCTGTGTAAGAACATAGACAGACAGACGTTATTTCAGGAAAAGATAAGCGGAGAACTCTTTACAGCAGTGCCTTTTAAAATGGCCTCCTATTTTTTGCTGTTTAAGATGTTTGTTTTCATGCAACTTGCACATGTATTTTCTGTCACTTGCATCCGTCAGTCTACTCTCTCAGGCATAACCAAGTCATGCTGAGCAGTCACTTAGGCAAAAATGACTGCGTACAATACGCAGAGGGGGGCCAAACATGGCTGCAGGCACAACAATTTCACTCGTATGTCTTTTGAACGTGTGAATATAAAACAGATACAATTGACTATACTGGCGGCAAATAAAGAGAAGAGAACATTCATTTATTTCTCCAACCTCTAATGCCAGATAAAAGCAGAATTTGACAGGGCATTTGTTCAAGATAGCTGGATGAGAGCAGAATGAGAAGCAGTTGGGGAGAGGGAGAAAATAAGTATGTAATTCTGATAGTTCAGGGAGGAACTCAGAGATAGCATGAGTTTGAGGGAGAGTGCAAAAAAGATAGAGAAAAGGGAAGAAATGGTGGGAAAAGATGCAAATGTCCTGTGCCGATAAGCAGGGAACCAATCTCGGCCGACATATGGAGCAGCGTGGAGAAGGAGCTCCTTCAGCATGGGCCTTATCTGCAGAACGACTCCTCTTCAGCCTGATTGAATGACTAATCTCCAGTTCTGACAGTATAACAAGACTGAAAGTACACAAAGACACAGACCCTGAGGAGAGGGAAGGAGCTGGCCAACCTGGGAACACTGCAGGAAATTTGGCCTCAGGATATAGGCGGAGAGAGAGAGAGAGAGAGAGAGAGAGAGAGAGACGTAGAAAGAGAGTGCAGGAATAACATGATTGACGTTATATAAAAGGAGCAAACAGAAGAAGGTTGTGAAGTGCTTCTCCAAACAAATGACATCTAAGCAAAAACAAGCAGAAAAGACAGGTGGTAAAGTAGCAGAATAATGCTACATGGCTTCAGACAGTGGTTGTGCAGAACCTTCCTCTGTTAGACTATGGATAAGTGAACATGAACATTGAGTCATTTGTCACACGAATTTCCCCAAGGAGAGTCACCTGCGGCATGCCTGAACCCTCCCCTACCCATCGCTGCCCGCCACTGATTTTCTCATTTAGACCTCCACAAGTAATTAGAGTTCATTATGAGCATTCCTGATGCAATTACTTAGCTAATGGAATATAATTAAAAACCTGCAGTCAACTGCCCCCATTGTGTTTGCTTCCTGCAATGGTGCTCATACCTGTTATTATCAAGACCTTTAAATCAATGGTGGATGAACACAGAGGAGAAGGATAGCAGCAGCATGGAAGGAAGATGTTCCCTGAGAGTTTTATTTTTGGTATTTTTGCATTTGTGATGGAAATCAGAACACATGCTGACAGCTAATTTAATACTGTGTACAATAGACCTACTATTGTGACTCCCTAATAACAACTATGACACATTTTAATGAAATGAGTTACTTCACACGGCCATTCATCAGAAATAAATCACTTTCATTGACCTCTTTCTTAGATGAGGGATATCCCAGCCATTTAGTATTACACTTATATAAAAGTGGTGAAAAAGGTGTGTGAAAAACAATGGAAAAGCAGCAGAGGTTAAGGTATCCTGACGTTTGGTCCCTTGTATGGCTGAAACACTGGCTCCTACACTCTCTGCAACTCAATAGTGGAAAGGGAAACCACCTCTATTATTTTTCCTTTGAGTTTCAGCTTAGTTTCCATTTTTAATGAACTTGTATCAATCAGAGCTGGTTATCAAGTTTGCAGCTGAGCCATAAAGTACTACTGGGTCATTGCATAAAGTATAATAGCCATTAGAGAGGCAGCTTGTGCACACTCTCTCCCTCCTTTGTGTTTTTCTATCTCTTGATCACAATTTGCATTGCAACTGTGAAACAGTATGACTTAATGCAGTTATTATTGAAAGCAAACACAAGTAGGCCAGAGAGGGTGGCTCTAGCAACTAAATATGAGTGATACACACACTGGTACAAGAGTGTGATATAGGACTTTATTACTTTTTGAAAACATTGCCAGTGGCATATTACTGAGACGGCTGAATAAGAAATAAACCAAGTTCTTTAAACTACCAAATCCAACTATGAAAACAAGATGAGTGACATATAGTCCGAAAGGACTGTGACTGTGGACTTACATCATGTTGCTCCCAGATCCTGATGCATAAGAGCAATGTTTCATCTGAGGCCTACGCTATTCCCTGTCGAGAGATAAGGAGCCATGTGGTGATGCATGTTTATAACCTTTGATTTTAGCATATTCACATTCAGGAGCGTTGCTACAAAGCCAGCCATGCAAGACACATTGACTTTCTGTGCAGACCATACAGCTCTTTGATATGACCAGACATGAATCATAAAAGGACTATTGATTTCTGGAAAGGAGCAACATTAAAAGATCATAAAAAGAGGCTTAATATGCCGTTCATAAAAAGATGAATGAAATATGTTTTACTCATTTTATTCTACTGTTGTCTTAAATGTGCTTCTGCTTGAAGATGTGATGGATTGTTTTACTTTTGTGTAATGCAACTGAATTAAAAAGGATTTATAGAGCCAGTTTCTAAAATATAAATTAAAAAAGTGTTAAATCAGTTTTCGTTTATTCTGTATGACCTTTAGTTTGACCATTTTACTGACTGAAAAGAAAAACTGGTACCCTATCTTATTGTTTGTAAGGCTCCACATCCCAAAGGCATAATGAGGCTTATAGATGATGAGAAAAAAAAGCGTTTATGAAAAGTATCTTATCAGTTTCCAAAAAATAGGCAGTTCACAGAGAAAAATCACTGCATACTTCATGAAAGTAAATACCATAAATGACCTTCATAGGTCATTTCAGATGATCACGACCACATTTCTACATTTAGTATCAAAAATTACACTGCTGTCAGAAATGACACACAAGGTTAATGGCCTGAGATAAACTGTAACTTGCTGAAGCACCGAACCTCTGTCATAAGGAAGTCTTAATAGCATTTGGTTAATGCCACAGATTCATTTAACAAAAGTGTCACCTTAGTAAGAACAGTCACTTGAAAAATAATAAATATAATTTGGGGTCATCTGCATAAAAGTAGAAGTTAAACATTACAGACGCCTAACTATACAAAATGAACAGTGTTTGATTGAGGATTGATCCCTTTGGCATATCACATGAAATGTAGACTTAATATGAGGAAAAGTCACCTAAAGGAGACATGACATTCATAATGTAAGCTTTAAATAAATTAATAATAATGCCTGAGAGATCCTCTCACCTTTACAGTCTCCTACAGAGAACAGTGTGGTCTTCTAGTAGTGCTATAATTTAGTTAATACCAGATAGAGGGTTCTGTCATCACAATCATGAAAATAGGTAGACAAAAGGAATTAAGAATTGTTTTGCAAAAGTCTATGGAAGTTTTAAAATCTAAATGGAAAAATACCAGTAAGGGGGGAGTTGATAAAATTCAGAAATTCCAAATTTTTTGAAGGTGGCGTTGCAGTTGTGTCAGCATCAAAGTGAGTGAATGTACAGAATAGGACGCAATATTTTCCACATTTTTATGTTACATCTAACCGATTCTGTACTTTCAACTTAATGTCAGTTATTGTGTGTGTGCACAAGGTTGCAAAGAGAGTCATCATCAGCAGAACTGTGAATGGGGGTGGTTGAGAAAGAACACAGAAATATGCATCCTCACTTCCTTTTTTGCCGTGGACTAAAGGTGACTGGTTAAGATAAATTTTCATGGTAATTAGGATACACACAGCTGTTTAGGTGAAGTCAAACTGACTAAATAAATTATTTTGACAACATGGAACAAAGTCTGTGGAATAAGCAAAATAATTGACTTAGGTGGATGAATGCGTTGGGTGAATTAGTCAGCCCTTGAGCAGAATTACTCATACCTTACTGCTTATTTGGTTGTAATTTAAGCCTTTTCAAAACATGCTCACAAGTCACAGTTGAGTTTTAGTGCACTCTAAAGGTTAGCCTGGAGCTGCAGATTACACCCCCACTAACTAACTGACTCACTGCCTCGCTGAGTCAACAGCCCATCGTTTACAAGTTGAAAGGCAGAGCCTCGTTGTCTTTGCCTACTGCTTAGCCTTTGCTATTGAGCTGTGAACAGATGACATCTTTGCCAAAATGACTCCTGACTCCTTGTTCAAACAACTAAACTGCTAATGAGTCATCCATCACTTCATTTACACTGTATTACAGAATCAGATTTATGATGCTCTGTGCATTTCAGAAAGCAGCATTAACCCCCACCTGTTTTGAAGCTTTACCAGGCTGCTTAGCATAATGCTCTTTTTCAACACTTTAGAAGGGGAAAAATGTACTTCATTTTAAATTTACACAAACATTAAATACAATCCAATACAAAGAAATGAGATGCTTTCAAATTCAGCAGGAGTCCAGTTCTATCATTTAAATAATTTAAAGCCTGGAAACATGCTTTAAAAAAAATAGTTTGTCCTCCTAAGAAAAATAGGAGCATCAGTCATTTTAGCAATGAGATGAGATATGTTTATGTTTAAGTGACAAAGCCCTCTAGAGGCTGGAGGAAATTATGACTCTGGTCCTTTGCGAGAAAAGGAGTAAGTAAGGTGACATAGTTATACACAAAATGTCAGACTTTAAAACCACGGTTTGTTTTCCGTTTCCTACAGTCAGACAGTCAGTGCTAGTTTCTTTTAACAATGACATTTCCAAACCTTAAGCAAGTAATTATTGTTGTAAATGATGACCAAGGTCACATAGCCTTGACAAAATAAAATGGTAATGGTAACCCAAACCATAATCTCTCCCTAAACTTTCATTAACAATGACTATCTTGAGCTAGTTGGGATCTAACATAACACAAAACAAGGCATGAAGGCTGTGGGAAATGAACGTCTTAGACCTGATCTTTCATGTACTGATGTAGTAACATTTCTGTTGTATAATGCTTAGTTGCAGGGAGTAACTTCCTGCTGCTGCTCTGTCAGTGAATAGGAGAGTCGGCTTAGAGTCAGCTGAATGTTTTATTGTAAAGAGGAAGGCCCAAGGCCCTTCCAACACAGCCTGTAAAAGACACATGATGAACACCTTGAATGTATGTGTGAACAGTATTCTCTCTTGCTAAACTGTGGCCAATTCAGCATGATCTCGTCTCTTTACATGAGTTTATAAAAAGCAGACTATTCTGATGATCTGACGAGGAGAACCAACATTCCTTCTCTTTACGTCGCATGAATTAAAATAGATTATTCAACACATAGAGTTTTTGAGTCTTCAGAGAACTAGCATATAAAACTTGCCCTATTTTGTCAAACTATCAAATTCACTGCAACTTCTGTGACCTTTGTGACCACTTCTACTTTGAGTAATAAGCAACTTTTTCATATTTTAATCTACTTTTGCTCAGACTGCTTATTCTGCTTTGCTTCTGCTGAAATGTTCACCCTCTCCATCTCTCTCCATGGTGCTGAAACAGTCAAATACAGATTTCCTTTGTGTCTCTCTCCATGGTGCTAAAAAAACAGTCAAACACAGAGTTCCTTTGTGTCGCTATCCATGGTGCTGAAACAATATTGTTATTATGTTTGCCAGAGAAGGTGTTCCACTGTTTTGAAATACATGCCCATATAATCAACATAAACTGTGACTTACTGAAGAATGGTGTACCATTTCTTTTGGCATGAATTAATTATGTAATGGTCAAACATACTCATTGTTGAAGTCCCACAACTCAACTACAGCTTTATCGAAGTACAGTTTTACTACTACATGTTTACTACTTTATACTTTGCAAGATCACTTAATGATATTTGTTATCATGGATGTTATATAACTTAACTGGTATGGGTACTTGTGCAATTTTGCAAAAGCCAAATGTCTTGATGCAAAGGCTAAAGGCAAGTAATGTAGATGAAGAAAGGGAGTGGGTGGTTTGATTTACTTAAAGCAGTACGTACTGCTGCAGACTCAGTATTTTTCAGTACAAAGAATAATTTGTTTAAAAAAATCCTCCAGTCTTTTTTATTCTGCATAATTCAACTTTTCAAGGCAGTTTTTTAATTGTCTTGCCTGTAAGCTAAAGTAAAAATCTACCTGCTATATGTTAAATGCGCTCTATGCAAATTAAAATTAATTCTCTCAGTAATTGTGACCTTGAAGCATTTGGTTTGATTTTGGATTTTACATTATTATCTACAAGTTTTTATATTCATCATGTCTCCTTTTGTAATGTTAGTCTACCTTCTTGGTGAAAGCCCTGCTCTCCAGTGATGTGTGCAAGACTATTTAACAGGAAAACGGCACTTGCACCGCTATCCTCCAGTTGTACCTGCCTGTTAACGGGGGATAGGGCCCACTGTGTGATGAATACACTGACAGTGAAGATGGAGAAAAGGGGGTGCACTTGATAATGAGGCATTGGATTAGACAGCTACAGGCATGGTGCACTTTAAAATGAAGTAAGAGAAGAGGAGGGTTGGGGAGTATAAAATAGAACACGACAAGACTGTTGGATCTCCACTTATTCTCTCCAGCTGAGCTGTAGTTTGATCGCAGCACTGGGACTAATTTCTTGGCAGTTTGCAGGCAGTTTGCCTTTGTAGGCGGGCAAAGGTTTAGATGGAATAACTTGAACATATTTCCCTCCAGTCGCTGGGCTTGAGAATTGGGACAGTGAGGATTGCTAATTGAGTCAATTATAAGAGTATGTGTGAAGGACAGCTGAATGCTCATGTTTTACATATAAGACTGCAACACATCAGAGAGGGGACTGTCTTATCTACTGCATGTATGTATGTTGAACCACTGTCTGGGTGCCAAAGTCTTAATTCCAGTTCTCATTTCTCAAATAGGCACATACACACAGAAGACTTAACCAAATGCTTGTAACTCCCCTCATCCATCTAGGCCAGCTGTTCAATAGCTGATGCTTAGTCTTGTGCCACTGCTGCCACAACCGTACCAGCAATAAGAGGAAATATTAGACTTTATGATGTTTCTGAAGGCTACCAGCCTCGCACTGAGGTTTGAGATGAGAGATGCTTTCCTTCAGCCTACAGGGAACCCTAAGACGCTCACTAATGGATTATAATGAGCTTAATTTGCTCCAGGATGAGTGATAAGGCTATGAGAGCACTGAGGCATGTCTTAAGACTCCATTTTACCCATATTTAATACTGGGGAGGGAAAGAAGGAGGAAAGAGGCATTAGAATAAAGCCACTCGAACAAAAGTGGACAGACAATGAAGAGATGACAAAAATGAGCACATCAGTAAAAATCAATTTACAGTTTTCTACTATGTTATGTTGAAGTACAGTACATTCAGAAAGTACTCCCCTTCACTTTTTTCACATTTTGCAGCCCTATGCTAAAATTGTTTAAATTTCAATTTTTCCCTCCATCAATCTTCACTCAGTACCTTATAGTAACAAAGTGAAAACAGAATTGTATACATTTTTGCAAATTTAAAGGAAAAACTTCTTCATTAAGCAATAGGAGCATAAACACAAGTAGTTTGTGTCTTAAATTAGTTAATTTACTTGTACCATGCAAATGAAGCCACATTCGAAATGTCCATTTTGAGGAAAAGTAGCACTGCAAGCAGAGGTCAAGCAGAGGTCAAGCTCATCTAATAGGGTAGGATATAAAAACGTGGCTAAGCTAGCTTCCATTTGGATGCAGCACAAGGTGTTCAAGCTTAATAGGCTGGCTTCATAATGTTTCATGGCAAATACATCACAAATAAAGACCCTGTCAGAAGAATGAATGATTAATGACAGGATGTTTTGCTTCCTGGTTAACGGTAGCTATGCAGAAAAAAATTATGTAATTCATTGTGCCGCTCACAGGCTATCAGCAGCCACCGGCAACTTGTAAGGTGGAATGTTTAATTGTGTTGATGTTGTCAGTTAATCAGAGTTGTCTCCAGTGGTGGAAACCAACGTCAATGTTAACTCTTGTCTCCATCAAATCTTTTCTTCTTCTTAGCACGTTTACTGGCTAGCCAAGGCCTGTCTTGTCACTTTCTGATAGCGACTCACTGTAGCCTGCAATCTTTCTGGAAGATGTAGCACTGTTCAGAGGGAGTATTATAACGTCTTGTCTTGTAAACACAACAATGGCTGGAGAGTTCGGAGGCAGAGACAACTTACATGGAGCCCCTTTAATTTACATCTATTGCTTTAAAAAAGCTGTAAGTTGTTGACCCATTATTTGATCCCTGAAAATTTTCTAATGCTAACTCTTTATTTTTCAGTTTTGAACTTTGTTGTTTGTACCTCAGGCCATTTACCACTTACCTTTGTATAATTTAAGGTTATTCACCTGAACTGCTTATATATATATATATATATAGGATCAACAACAGGGGGAGTCATGTCTCTGGGTGCAAGCACATTAGCTCTTGTTACCTTGAGTTCTTCCAACACTTGAAGGATGCAGCATCTACTCTTCTGGACACGGGCATCCTCAGGAATACCAATCTGCTGCAGAATTAAAAGAAAGCGAGAGTCAGACTAAAGAAACAAAAAACAGAAAAATCTAATTTTAAGCACAACCATTACATGGAAAAACGCAGCACTGAACAGTGGTAGAATGAATGATGTTAGAACACCATTAATTCTTCCTTGGGGTCATAACTGTTTTATAGTGAAGTGCAAAATCCTAATCCTGAGTGACAGTCATAGGGTGATAGTAGATTTGTAGGTCTTTGTATTGACGAAACAAAATTTATGGTACCTGTGCACGAGATATTATATGGCAAATTTAACTTACTTGTGAAAAGGTAAACAGACATTTGTGAGCAAGATGAGTGTGTGTCTAGCCAGCTGGGCTTCACCCAGCACTTTTGTGGGCTTTTATCATCTGGATGTAATGGGCCCCTGCAATGTATGAGCTGTTATCTCTGTGGGTTCACAGTGTAATCCCCTTTTCAATATTCTGTTTGGGTTCTGGAGCATGATTAGATATGGCAAACGCGTAGATCTGTGAATGCTGAACAACTGAATGGCAATAGAACCATAACGTACGGTAGGTTTGCCTTTGCAATGGCTTGGTGAAGTGCAGTAGATATAGGGACACTGAGTCAGAGTGGGACATGTACAATAATTTGAGCCTGTCACCTGTAACTTGTCTGGAACCTGCAGATTAGGCCTTGGTTTCACCCTCTAACCCATCTCCCCCTCCTTCTTGAAGCTATAATTATTTTCCTCTTATCCTGCATATTACATGCAGACACACACCTACATTCATAAGATGCTTCAACAGTGTCAAGTTTCAAGTGGGCAAACACAATGTGCTTTTCTGATCTAATTAATGCACCAATTAAGAAAAAGGAAAACTAGCTTCCCAAGGGCAGCTTTGCCCAGGCTCTGCTAATTAAATCTGGGAAACATGAGTGATATGCTTCCTGATCAGATGTGACAGCTAGTTCCTTGGTGCAGACAGCTACAATAGGTAGGGCCACACACTCGCATGCACGCACACACACACACACACACACACACACACACACACACACACACACACACACACACACACACACACACACACACACACACACACAAGCATGTAGAACAGTAGGGGATACTTAGGTGTCTAGCAAATTACCAGGCCAGTGGATAAAGGTTGAATCTCTGTTAAAGTCTAAAAATGCACACAAAGAGTGTTAAAGTATTTATGCATCATTAAGAGAAATGCGACATTGCAGCACTTGAGACGTAAATAATCTATCTTTGTCTGGGTCGGCATGTAAGTTAGAAGGTAGAAAATGCAAATAATAAACACACAGTCCATTTTCTCTTTGCCCACAGAACTCACAGTTTTTATATTCAGCAAAGGAGAGTGTTGACACTGAGGTCTGTGAAATAGCCACATTTGTTTTTCGAAAGGCGTGCGGCTTTTGAGCTTTTCAGATGTGATTGTGCAATGTTTTGAGCAACAAAAAATAAAACTGCTCCATTAACAGAAGAAGACTCAGAAGCTGATATCTCAAAATCTTAGCGAGAAAAACTGAGACTGTCTGTATTGCAGCATACCAATGGGGATTTTTTTGCGTATGTGTGTGTGTGTGTGTGTGTGTGTGTGTGTGTGTGTGTTTGTGATTTGGGTAATGCTCTTCTCTGCTGCAAAATGTAGAGAAAGTAACTGGACAAACATTTAAAAGTGCATATATGCGACAAACTCACTCATACCACTTCCTCTTACACTCTGAATGATGAGTTGGCCTCATCAGCATCTGCTAATGTTTGTATCCACTTTACAAACTGAGAAGTAATTGATAAAGTCTTTTCATTCCCACATAACTTCTAATTAAATGCCACAGCTATAGCCAAAAGGGCAATTAATGAATTATCAGTGCTTGATAGCAGCAACAAAAGAGCAACTATTACAATGCGAAGACAATCTAATTAAAATTCTGTACTTCCCTCATTTTACATTAACATTTCAAAGAGACCTTGTCAGATAAATTTCTCCGGTTTACGTCGTTATATATGTGGCAGATGGACTGAAATGTGACCTGTGCTGATATTTTTTGGGAGGGGTACAAGTCTAATTTCTGTACTCATCCTAATGTTTTGTCAAAGGCACATTTCATTCCATGACTGTGATGAAGTAAAATTTTTAGTGGCTGACGAAAATATCCCTAAGGATCAGTTGGAGGTCTCACAATAGACAATTTATCCATAAATAGTCAAGAAAATGAAAGAAATATGAAATATTAATAGAATGGTGATGAGGCCTCTGTGACAGAGCCCTGTGGTTATCTGAATAGGATATACACCCTCTGGCCAATTAGACTTGAATATTCTCCATGGCTGCTGGATAAATAGAAAATATTCCCCATGTTGTGACTATAGCAGGGCGCTGCGCTCTGTCTCTGCCAAACACAGGGAATAACTGATGTTCTACAGGTGTGTAAACTGGAAACTGTTTAAAGCATCTTTTATAGGTTATGAATAAACCCAAAAATTTAAGTAACTCACCGCTGCTTAAATCTGTTGGTTTTAAGCCAGGGTATTGTTTTGGCTTGAATGGGAAAAAAATCCATAATCACCTTTTGGCATATTGTAATTCAAGCAGTCTGAGGGGTAAACCGGATGTCTGCACCTCCTCTTGGCTCCGTTTTCAGGCTTTAGAAAATGTAGCCCATGACGGGACTTTGGCCAATCACAGGTCTTTTCAGAGAGAGAGAGAAAGAGTTTCTATTGGATGTTCTCCAAATGCAGATGCATGGGCATGTCCCTTCAGATGGATGTGTCAATATCAGTGAAGCATTTCACAGATGCAGAGAACTAGTTGTAACTCTCCTGGACCAGTAGCAGGCTGCTAACTTCATTTTCCTGTAATATCTGGAAGTGTTGAAGTGGTTGGCGTAGCTAGATTCACCATGAAAGCAGGTCATCATTTCTATGTTGAATGTTGCTAATAGTTTAGCCTTCAGTCCTTTAGCCAAAGGCTCATAGCTGCAGGTGTGTGCGTGAGTGTGCAAAGTGAGAGCTGAAGGGGGGCTACTGTTTTTTCTTATTCTTTTCTTCTCTTCCTTTAATTCTCTTCTTCTTTTCTTTTTTATGCCTGGCTGTGGTTGTCCATGCATCCGTCTGTCTCATTCTTTTGAACATATCTCCATAATGTCTTGAGAGAAATTTGGTACAAACATTCACATGGAATCAAGGATGAACTGATTAGATTTTGGTGCTCAAAGGTCAAAGGTCAAGGTCACAGTCACCTCACAAAACACAGTCTTGGCCTTGTGAACACAATATCTCAGGAACTTGGGTTGGGATTAGGGAATCCCTTCAAATTTGACATAGATTTTGGTGGTCAAAGGTCAAAGGTCATTGTGACCGCACAAAACACTTTTTAGCCATAACTCAAGACTTCACACAGCAATTATGACAAAATGTCACAAAAACGGTTCATATTTTATATGATTCTAGATAAACAGGGGTGTAACCTAAAACCAGTCGGAGTGGCGGAGGCTTGCAACCACCAGGCAGTAGTTCTAGTTTTTTTTTTTTTTGCCTTTCTAGACTTCTGCCTATCGCAGCTTTAATACCATTTAGCTAGGTTCTGTATATAATAGTTTGTCATAGTTTTACAGTATTTTGACTGAAATGAATGGAACTTCAAACACATTAAAAAGGAGATTATTGCAGATACTCCATTACAGATTAATTTTGCACACACCCAACTTCAAACTCTTAGAATAAATTGCTTATTGATAGGTTTTGTCCTTCCTTTCCTTTTTCTGTTCTAAGCTTCTATCTTTCCTTCATTATTATTCTTTGCTGGCATTTGGTGGTTCTCAGAAAATTACCAAGTCAATTTGGAACAACTCAATAACAACCTGATGTACTTTAAAAACACAACTATGAACAAACGCAGGGAGAAGAATCAACATTTAACAGCTTTGTCCTTGCCCCTTACCCTCCCTCCCCGTTGATCCATCTTTCCCCCCCTGGCTCAGGAGCATACAAAACTAAGCCCAAGGCAGCAGGTTGTGTTTTTCCTCCAGCCTTGAGCTGCTGATCCCAGAAGACGCACATGATAACAAGGTTGATTAACCTTGACCTATACCTATACATTTAAACCTTTGCTTCGTAGTAATGACTACTTTCCTTCCACAGTGGTTTTCCCCTTTCACCTCTTTATGGAGAAAGGTCAAACTACAGTATCAGGGGATCAAAATTGCAAACCTGTTTATTTGTATTTGATAGAATGCACACATACTGAAGCATGCTCTGTAAAATGTGTTGTGATAGCCTGACTTCACAGATCACTTTCTTCAAAATTAACATACAATATACCACAAGTCTAATGTTCATGAGATCATTTTTTAGTGCTTCATATTCAAACTTTTGTTGTAATAGTTTTCTCTAGGCAGAAGGTTGCCAGTAACCTATTTTTTATCCCAGATTGTGCCCTGCTGAACCGGGATTATGTTTGTGCTTCTGGTCATTAAACAACAATGTTTTTCCTCAATGCAAGATCCAGTCTGGAGATTCTCATAAAACATAGTCAGTGCAGCATTTAACACTAACTGCGAAATTACTTGCTAAAACGGTGGACTGTGAAGAAGCTGCTTGTACTAACACTATATGCAGCATCTGCACGTTAAACCTGGATGTATGCATCACTCCTTTTGTCTCACGCAATCACGGTCCCATTTGTACTGCAGAGACAGGGTATAATCATCACATAGGCAGACAGATAAAGTGGCAGAAACACTCAGTACAGCTACTTATTATGTGATGAGGAGCAGCTCGGGAGGCAGGCGTGTGGACAGGTCGGGAAGAGCTGGTTCAGAAGAACAGCACAGGTGCTGAATCCTAATGCTGACCCATGTACTTGTACTTCAGTCATATGTGCTGTGACGTGTTTGACACAATCATGCCAATCATGCCTTATTTCATTTCTTTAAAACATTTTCTAAACCACATAATCAAGTGACACTATGCAACATACACAGCAGCAGAGTCTGCTGCTTTAGACACATCTGGCCACAATTATCTTATTTATGTGACAGTATAATGTTTGATGTACATTGTTAAGTTTAAATAGCTAACAATTGACGGTGCTGTTAATGTTATACTGACAGTAAACCCTCGGTGGAGGAGCCTCACACCCATAAAAAGGTGGTCATATTGTCTTTCCACATGGAAGAAAATCAACGTTTGACTGTCTGACCCTGCAGATTGTAATATACAAATTAAGAAAATTATAGCTCTCAATAAAATATTTTTCCAAAAATGTACTTTTACAACCAATTAATGTCCTAATATAGTATCTTTAAGTTATGTTTTGGGGGGTGATAGTTGTCTTTCATGTGTTTTTTCTTTGCCACTAACGGCAACAGCACAGGGAGGGAAGTCTGGATATTTGTATTCAGAGGGAGAGAGCGCAAATGTCCGTTTAACAGACAAGGGATTCTTTTCTTATTGTCTGAGTTCTGTAGTTTTCAGTCTTTCTTTACGTTTTTGTCAACTTCTCTTGAGGTGCTCAGAGTGACTCTCGAAAAAAAAAAAAAAAGCAAGGCAGCTGGAAAATTTCAAAACTTTGAAAATAAATGCAAAAAAAAAAAAGGTGCCCTATGCTGCTAAAGAACATTTTCTCTGATCTGCTTCTATCCCCACTGTTCCGCTCTTTGCAGTTTATCATTTACTCTGTCCTCCCACAAACCTCAATGGTGTCACCTGGTGTGTTCTCACCACCGCACACTGCATACACACATACTGGAGTCTGGACACTCGCGTACACACAACGTGGAGCCCCGGGTCAGAGACGGCTCCTCTGAAGTTCAGCGCCACAAACTGCACTCATTCCTTCACCGGAGACAACTGGAGTGTGTCAGGACTAACATTTTCCTGCCTGCAATATTGTTTTTCCTATAAGATGATGTTGGGAGAGGGGAATTTGTTTTTTGCCAGAGTGTGTCCCTTATGGCGCTCCCATCAGTCATGCTCACATGGCTCCATCTACTTTTGGCGGACTCGCTTCTTGTGATTTTGAAAGAGGCTTGAGCCTGCAGAGAGGCTGGACTATAATGTGTCTATAATTTTGAAATGCTGCTTCTAGGCGGGTGTTCCTCCAGCACAAGAGAGGAAAAATGAGGTCACCTTGGTCTAGAGTAACTATGGATGACTTCCTCTATCATCTTTTGGAAAAACAAATTTCTGTCTACTACCCTGGTGAGTTGGGAAGCAAACATCAGAGATTCAAACACCGTGTCAATTTGTAGTTTTCTCATTTTGGGAATAAAGCCTTCGTGTTGTGTTGACATAAAATTCATTAAAAAGGTAAAGTCTGCTTCAGTGGAAACGAAGCAGATAATGCAGCAAATTAAATGCTGCATCACCACCCAGTCTGTCTTGTTTTCCATGTTGTTTTTACACCTGAATTTCACCAGGGCAGATAACATGAAATTCATACAAACTGTAACAAAGATATGCAAAACTTGTGTCACGGTATGAAGTTGTGTTTCAGCCTGTTGTTGTTGTTGTTGAATGTGGGGAAACCGATCCAGCAGATAACACGGATATTTATTTATCAATTATTTTCTGTTTAGTCATGCACTCCAAATGTCAACAAATACATTTTTAAATGATCTGTATTAATTTGAGAAATGCCAGCGTACTCTGCTATCTGAAACTAAATGGCTGTCTTTTCCTACATAAAAATTACATAACAGAAAAACCTTTCAGCTACATCTTAAAGATATTTAAGATGGAAATGTTGAATTGAATAGAATAGAATAATATTATCAGTGAGTCTAAAACAGAAATTCATTTTGCTCTTATTAATGAAACTTTTCTAAAAACTCTGTAAAAAAATGTTCGGTCTGAAATGACCTCCCAGGAATTTCCAACATTTGAAAATTAGAAGAAGCACAATTATTATTATGAACACTCAGACACACACGCAATTGTATTAATGAATCCACATAAATTTTAGAGTGAATTTAATTCTTCAGTTAAATTGTTAAAACGGCCGTTTTGTGTAAAGTGAGAGGAAGAGTGGAAGCAGTGACCCTGGACTTTGTCTGAACCAACACAGCATGGATTTGTAAAATAATAATGTGTCACTACATCAACTGATGGTGACTGTTCAGACTCTCAATGGGCCAAACGCATCCACTTTGTTTCCTGGCAGCAGTTTGTCCTTGTCAGACAGGCCTTTGAGTCCTTGGTTATGTAGAATAGATTGATCTCCATTCAGATTCTGTCCGTTTACTACATAGTCACGGTCTGGCTATGTACCTGATTATTAATACTTGCAGTAGATACTGTATTAATAAGGTTCCTATATGGGAAGATTGAAGGTGTTTCTTATTAAAATAATGGCCATGGATTAGTGTTGCATTTTGATATAGAGGAGAAACCCATACTCATCACTTTTTCATCACTGATTGAAAAAAGTATTGTGACTGATGAAACTCTGGTGTTAAACAGCCCATGTAAACTGGGCTCAATCTAAAGTTATTGTATTCACAATCTTTTACTCTGGCTATTTAGACATACAGGATAAGTAAAGCTGGGTCATTTATATCAATTTGTCTTGCTGGTTTTCTCTCATATTTCAGAAAAAAACACTCAGAAATAACTCAGTGTTAAAGGATGGAATTTCATGTTTATCAACACATAATCTATAAGGTAGGAAATGTATGGTTTGAGGCAGACTACAACGCAAATCAATATAAGATGACATAAGTGGCATACGTTATAATGTATGTTGAGGGTGTTTGGTAGCATCTACAAGCAAAAACACAATTTGAATTAAATGACCGTGCGGATGTTGTGTTGCATTTACAATGCAAGAAGACGAAGCACATGATAACAAGGTGTTTATATAACAATTTATTAGGAGAAAGTGTCACAGACCATAAAAGAAAACACGCCGGACCAATAATGGGCATGTGTAATAAAGAAAACAGTAAATAAATGCAAACATTGTTTTCATGCTGAGAAGTTCTGTTTAGTGGTTTGATGAAATGCAAATTACATTCCAGCATGTTATGACATTTTGATGTTTTTCATACAATTTAATTGAATTTTTAGAAAAAAGTGTGATTACAGAACATGAACATGAAACACTGTCGTGTCAGATTTCTCCATCAGCTCTTCGTATTGTCACTCAATATATTGTCTTTTTCAGACTCTCAGATAGCACTTTATATATATGTTTATACCGACTTTCTACAAATACAGAAACACTAAGTGCATCAAATAGTTTGGAAAGTATCTCCTTAGCGTTATGATTTTGTTTTAATAGAATAAAAAATTGACAATCAACTCATTTTGCTAGAATACCGCCAGCAACCACTAAAAATCCTTTTCTGGAGAATTAGAGTTAAAGTTAGGCCTGCCAACAGCACAAAAAATAAAGCTCCTCTTTTGTACCTAATCCAATATGTATTATAATCATTTGAAGTGGTACAAAGTGGGCCAACGAGCAACAATAGTGGGTTAACACAGCACTTTTTGTTGCATACAAACTGCAATTCACACAGAAGCAAAGGGACTGTTCTTCCACTTTCCTCTTTCATTTCTCTATAAAAAACAGAAAATGGAGCACACATACAGCAGGTATTAAAATAAGAGAGAAGTGAGGAGAACAATAAGGCGGCAGCACCATGTTCTGAATCATTTCTTGTTAAACCCAGCTACTAAAGCAGACCTTTTGAGTCTAACCAAAACCATATCATAAAACACCTCCGTTACTCTTTAGTTATTCCCTCCATGAAAATTACTAACCAAACATTCTGCATAATTAAATCCAAAAATCCAGCCATCTGAAGCAGATTGAGATTACATGTTATTTCATGTGTCTCTTTAGAGAAAATACAGCTAACACTAGATACTGCACGTATTGTTCTGACAAAGTCTTTAGTTTGATATACGATTTCCTGTAATGAGATTATCTCAAAATAGCTCAACTGCTAAACTCTTTAAATTGTGAAAGATGGTAAATAATAGTCCAATCTCCAAGACATCCATGGTGGTCAGATCTCGAGAGTTACTGTGGGTTACACATTTCACATTTCATTATTTCATAATGTTGAATATGATCACTCCAATGCAACTGAAGCCTAAGTGTTGCCTTTTTTTCTTTTTTTTTTAAACCTAATTGATTCATGGATTAGGGAGAGGTGTCTGCTGTTGATGCAGATCATCACTAGAGTTTGCACTTGTTAACGTGGATCACAGTGGCACCATGTGTTGATGTGAAGCTGAAAATCGAGAACGTGTGAAGATGATTATCACATATAACTGGAGTCATCATCAGGCTTTAGGTTTGTCTTGGCAGCACACTGATTTGAGACTGAAAAAACTCTCAGCAACTATGTCAACAACATTATATTTAATGCTACGCAGTAATTTCCTCCTAATTGTAACCACAGGGTTACATATGTCTATGGCAAACATGTTGCACTTCCACCACAGTCATCTGTGAAGGGCATGACTGGAAGCCTCAAACAGAAAAAGAAATGGATGAAGAGAGATATGAGGGAAAAAGTATTTTTCTAAGGACAGACGTAGTGAAGAGATGGGAACAAAAGCTGACAGTGTCCTCATATGGGATGCTAATATATTCTGGGTGAAAGTGTGGTGCTCTCCTCATTAGTGGCCTCTTAGTTTGACAGAGGTGTTGGGGTGGCTGCCATTCACCCTGGCTAATTATCCAAAGTGTGCACTGAAAAAACCCATTTTCTCCAGAACCAGACGCCCTGGGAAAATAACACTAACATAAAGTAGACCATTTCCTGTGAATGATTTGTCTGACAAATGGCCTTTTATACAGCTTCAGGAAGCATATATCTTCACAAGGTAAAATTCCAATGCTGTTAATCAGGACGATCAGAAAATAGCACTGAAATTTCAGTCTTGTGTTATGTTATGTTGTGCTATGCTATGCTACACAGAACTTGTTAAACTTCCTCAATCATACTGTAAAGACCTAAGAGTTGACAGCCACGCTTGCAGCTCTGAGAAGCTGTACTTAAGAGCAGTGGTGCTTTTAGCTAAATAAAAACTGTCATTCAATAGCTGTCAAGACATCTCACTCAAAACCATGAAAGTCAAGCTCATGGTGGTGCTAGACAAAAGTCTGTTAGACTCATCCTCTAGGGACCAATTACTGTCTGTCTGTACAAAATTTCAAAGTAACCCATGCATTAGCTGTTCAAATATTTCAGCCGTGCTGCTAGCTAACCTAACAAGCTAAAAGTCAAACGTTTAAGCAGTAGTCACTGTAGCAGTTGCCAGTTAATTGTAGTAAAGCTGATTATTGCAATTAACTGGCTTCACCATGCATCCTAAACACGCTGCAAACTCAGAAGAATAAGGTCAGTTGTCAGACTCATCATATTCATCTGTGACATGCTAAACTGTAGTGTAACTGGAGCACAAGAAGACAAAGATTCATAAAGTAAACGGACATACCCATTAAAGTTAGTTATTAGGCATTAATTAAAAGTTTGCTGACATTAGCCACCATAAGCTACTGGTCAGACCAGACCAAGAAAGGCTATATCGGCAAAAATCCCAAGTACTGAGTTAAGCAAGGGCACGTTTTATTACTTATGAATTCAACGTTTCATTTGTAAGAGGAAGGTTGTGTTATGATCTTGCTTTAAAATAGTCAAATATTCTATCACAGTTAAATTTCACTTGATTGATCCATCACATGGGATATGTTGGTATTTGTAAATACCAAACTGTAGTGGATTGATATTTGCTATGTTGCAACATCAAAAAGATCAGCTATCTGGTTGTTTGGCTACTTCGCAGATTGGCTTCAAATTATCCATTCCCAGTGAATAATTGAACAGAGGTCAGTTGCAGACTTTTTGGGCTGTCAACCACATGGCCTCTGGTGTACATGCACATTAGCACAAACCCAATTAAATTTTCAAAAATATTCAAGAACAAAACTGACACATTAGACTGGAGACGGATACTGACATTGGGGTCTTAAAAAACCATAAAACCTTGGAGGATTTGGTAAAAGAATGAACAAATCTCATCCAAGGAACCACACGGAGCCACCTGAGAAAAAAGCCAATTCCAGGGAAAAGTGTTCATTGTGGAGGGACACACTGTTAGATTCATACTTTAAGTATGTGCTGCCATATGTGAAGGCATTTTGTCTGCTAATAGGAGGGAAGGAGGGGTATTAAAATAGGTTTTGTCTGTGAGAGAAAATATATGAGAAAGGGATTTTGGCCATGCATATAAAGTTAGATGGTCTCAAATTAATTTTATTCACTCACTCATTTTATGGCCCATAACAAGTGGGCACTTTTGTTACTGTCCATAACATTAACATGTATCAGTGGGTCAGACTCTTACTGAATGTGTATTGCACTAATGGTTTGCTCTCCATTGCGCTGAAATACTTCTTAATGGTGTTTTTATGGTTTTTGTTTGGGTGAGTTACACTGTGTTTTTTCTACAGAAAGTAGAGGCTCATGCATAAGCACATTTCAATGATGTCCTGTTGATCAGTACAAGAATTATCAAAACAGAGTTTCAATAAAAAAGCTCTATGTAGGGGGGAAAAAAAGGGACATTTGATTTCATTTGACTGCATCAGAGCTCATTAGCCACCACTGACTGTGGTGTGCTTTTCTGCAGCGAGAAGTATAAATAACCCTCAAAACATATGGAGTGCTTGGAAGAAAGTTAAGATTAATGTTTCATCACATTCTCCATTGCAGCAAGGAGGGGCCATGAGGGATGGAAACAAAGAAGATGCACAGAGCCTCCCAACTGGTGACAGGCCGATTAGACAAATGTAACTTGTGTGTGCGGTAGAGGGAAAAAAGAGTCGAAAGTAAAGCAATTGTGTGACACTACAGGTAGTTCAGGTATGGAGAGTGCACTTGATGAGGTGTGATGGGCCTTAATTCAAACCTCATCAGGCAGCTGGATGGACAGCCGCCTTCACTCAGTGTTTGACTTCCACTTGTTTAATCACCTTGTTCGGCTCTATTCAAGTGAGTGGACCAAAGTGCTCTGACAGCCTGTATTAAGGAACAATCCCTAAGTATTTCTACTAAGCCACTGAAGGTGCAGGCTACTCTCAAATTTTCCTTATCAAGAAAGCAATAAGTGAAATGAAATGAACAAAAAAAGCGCACTTTTGTTTAATTAGTGTGAAATGAAAATAATCCAGATAGCAACTGCCAGTAAAACGGATGTGTGCGTCACAGGTAACATCACACTTGAGGAAAAAAGAACTTAAGTGTAATCAAACCAATGCCGTGTATTGGTGCAGAACATCACACCTCTGTCTTTTACCCGACTGAGCAGAGTGAGGGAAATGAAATCAGTAGGCTGGGATGGGGGCTGACTGTAATCAGGTTTCACTGCCTTTTCCCTATCGACTGCTGGGTCAAGATCATATAAGCATGCTGCTATGTCTGCCCACCATCCTGCCCGTCTCTCTCGCTTGCCCTGTCTCTCAATTTCAGTTTCTCTCTCTCTCTCTGGTGTGTTGGTTTGCTATTTTGCCTTGAATATACCGGTGAATTTAATTCAGGTTTAGCATCAATCAGAATACAAAAGGAATACAATTTGATGTATTATGAACAATGAGAGATTAAAGCTCTGATTGGTTTTTTGATTATTTCATTGTGTTATGAACACTGCACTGTAGTTTCTAAGCCATTATGTTGTGTTTGTCACAAATGCATTCCTGATGACACCTTGAATAGCATTCATATGTATTCTCATTGAGAGGCTCATGCACCCTGACAGAGGCTATTTCCTTCTACATTTATATATTGGAAACATCAAAGGAATTAATTTGTATTGTGAGAGGCACTTACTGACAACAATGGCAAGTATGTGTGATTATATACCTATTGTGGTATTGTGTGTTTGCAGGGAGGGATTTCATAGTGCACAGGAGATGACATAGAGTCAGCATGTAATGAGCCTTGATGAAACTTAATAGCAGTATTGTGAGATGGGAAGCGCTCCATTTCACTGTGATGGAAGAGCCTGTCTTTTAAAGATCCATTTGTGTCTTACCAAGGTCAGCATTTTGTCTTTAATGAGAGTAATCTCACAGAGGTGCAGAAAACACTGAAGCTGGCACCTAGACATGACTATACACAAACATTAATAAAATATATTAGTGCCACACAGAATGGACAGAAACAAATGGCAGTGCATCCGTGGCGTTACATCAAATTCACAGTTTGTTAAACTGAAAGAATTAGAATTTAACAGGATTGTAAAACGTTAAAAAGGATTTGAAATTTTCCAATTAATACATGCAATAAGCGCTTCAAACTCAAAATGATTGCAGATTAATGTTTAAAACCATAGCAACCTCTGATGATGTTTCATATGGCACCTATCATTTGTTAACACGTTCCTGTAAAGACACCTCTTGGAGTCATATGAATACAAAGCTGGAAAAGTGCGACATTGTTACAGAACTGTTAAACCTCATTCATTTCACTACAGTTGTCATCATAGTAAAAAAGATGGCATTGAGGAAGTCTAAATGTTACTCAAGCACTGTAATTAATAACCTGAGAAATACCTGGTATAGGTTTGAGCCTATATCAGTATGATGCATCATATCTAAAATAATAAGGAAAATAGAAAATGTCTGGGTTCTGTCATAAAGACAACCGAATTCAAGGAGATATTTGTTAGTTATGCTATTGCTACATAGCTAACTTTAGCATTAACAGCTGTGTACTTACCAGTCAAGAAGAAATGTTGCGAGTTCAGCATCAAAATCTATTCCTTTACTCACCAAAAGATGAGTATGGTGGAAAGCAAAACCAATGTTAACGCTTGACTCTATCACGTCTTTTCCTCTACTGAAGTTAGCACGCTAATCAGCTAGCCGCAGCCTGTCTCGTCACTTTCTGATAGTGACTCACTGTAGCCTCTAATCTGCCCTGAAGACGTAGCCTTGCTCAGAGGGCATATTACAACCTCTGGTATTACAAAGACAATGATGGCTGAAGCTCCTGTCAAACCACAATCACCTGGACCTGCTCACATCAAGAAACCACGTTCGGCAGCAGAGAAAACTTACAAATAGCCCCTTTAACTGCTTCCTGGAGTGAACAATTTTGCAGATAGAAAAAAAAAAATAAAACTTTTGAAAGAGTAGGGATACAGAAACTGGATTTAAAAAAAATCATTATATTCTCTTATACTTTTTCAGCAAATGTGAGTATGTTTCTGTTAAAATCTGTAACAACAAAAACAATAAGCCTGACCTACCTTACCTGAGATACAGAGGTTTGATTGGAGAATCAAATACCTGACCCCATCTTCTAAATGTTGGACTGGCAGGAGATGTTAGAGGCTGGTGTGTGGTAACAAAAATCAAATGCGTTGTACATCCATGCACCACTGGGACATTCACATTTGCTGAACTTTAAGAACATCAGTTTTAAGTCCCATATTTCTTACAGTATACCCTCCAATCACATAGACTGCAGCCAAAGTCAAACAAATGGTCCATATAAACTGATGTGGTGCTCACCCTGTAAGCATTCATTACTTTTACACCCCCACCAATGTCAACAGCACAAATAAGTCAGAAACTTAACCCTGTGAATGCTCCCAGCCTCCTACTGTATTAGCATTTACGATTTCATTAATGTGGAATCAGAATGTTTATTTATTTGATCCAACTTTATTTATCTAGCTGTTGACTAAATAGTCATGTATCATACTGTCTTTCACTGACAAAAAAATCAATTACTTTGAACTTTACTCAGTTAATTTGTTTGATTTTATGCACTGAATCATCCAGTCCATGGATAATTAGATTTTCAGTTTCTACAGCTGTTAAGGTGCAAATTGGCACCCAAATGGTTAATAACCTGATGAGCATGTTGTGACTGAGCGAGTGACCCAGCTGTAGTGAGCAAACAGAACTGTCTCTTGGACTGTTGATATCAACCACTTCTAGACAAAGAATAATCAGCTTGGGCAAACACGTCTTCGGTTTCTGGAGTCAACTTTAATGATTCTTCACTTCTGAGAATCATTACCTTGTCAGTCAGCGATCACTTTTTGAATCTGCTTGTTTTTCATCTACAGTAATAATCTCACAAAAGCCTTACAAAAGGTACCTGTCTGCCACGTATGGTATAGTGTACATGTAATCATTTCAGATCATAAAATGTTCCCAATGGGGGAAGCAATAAAAAAAAGTCACTGAAACATTATTGGGCTCTGTTGGCTAAAGCAGTGATGTCAAGGTTATTCTGTCCACCTGAGGCTTTTCTTGGGCAAAATAAAATCTGCAAGGTACCAAGTGAAATCTTAATCCCACTACAAAGACTGTGTGATAACATGTTTTGGAGAATGACTGGAGAAAAACCCTGTGTGTGTGCAGCCATTTCCCAACTCAATTATCCTTGAAAATACTTTAGACCCTTACAGTACATCCAGCCTCAGTAGCATGAGCTGCCGCAGCATGGCACGTACATACCGCATTCATTTCATGTGTGCCACTGTACATCAATGTGTGTGGGAATCGCATCATACAAAATTCATGAGTCAGGCTGCGTGTAGAATTTCTGAATCATATTAAATTTTTGCCATGACTAGAGAGATTATAAAAACAACAACCATCACAAGTGTTATGTAACTTGGGGGTCTCTATAAACAATTTTTCACTTTCTTGCTGTTCCCAATCTGTGATGAAAAATAAAACATTTTCATAATTGTAGAAATAAGTGTGCTCTCATGTACAGTGTGGTATGGAGGTTAGAGAAGCAGACTTGTTACCGGAGTGTTGCTGGTTCAAGCAGCTGCACTGGAGGAATAATTTGGGCAGGGAAAGAAAAAAAACAAAAAAAAACAGTGCTTGCCATCACTGAGGTGCCCGTGAGCAAGGCCATAAACACACATCTACTCCATCTGAGCCGCTCAGTGGGCATCAGATCAGGCTGTGGCTGTGTTGGACAACTTCCATGTGTAAATGTGTGTAACTGTGTGCAACTGTGCAAATGTGCACAGCGAGTGTTCCTGGAAAAGAGAGAATTGCTCTGAGCAAATAGATGACTTGAGATAAAAAATTAAAAATAGCAAGAAATAAAATTATACACAAATTTTATCATCTAAACTAGAGATAAGCAAAATTGAAAAAATTGATTAAAGTTGTTAGAACCAACTCAGTAATTCCAAATAGATAGATAACAGTTTAGTATAGGTCGTTCCATGAAATCCTGGATTCTCTGTTTGATCCGTGGGGTTAGAAGATAAAGAAGTGTACAGATTTGAAGCTATAGTAAGATCACCTCAGAGTGTCACCATCGCTGCAAAACCACTTTAAAAAGAGGCAGCGCTCACTCCTCCCAGACTGCCTACCTGTCACCTGAAGCGCCATCAAACCTGCTGTGACAGACTGACATGAGAGGTGTCTGGAAGCTGTCTTCCAGCCAGACAGCCATGTCATCTTATCCTGCTCTGGCACAGCATTCAGGGAACCAGGGGATTAAACACAATGTTAACTTCACAAACAGAGAGAGCATTGCAAAGACGACTTTGCATGATGAGACAGTCTTGTGACAACTGGTGTTTGTTCATAGTGGTAGTAGTGGAGTAAGCGGCATCATTGACAATGTCGGATCAGAACCATTGCAAGTCTAATGACGTGTGCCAACAAGCCTTATCACCAAGATTATAACCAGTTAACAGCCTCAAGGACAAATGACAAAACATCTTTGTAGTCATGCAATTATTTCTAATTTCTAATGAGCCAAATAACAACTTACACTGTACATGACTAAGATGAAAGAATAACATGTTGCAGTCTGTCATGTAGTGTGATTGCTTCCCTTTTTTCACACCTGAAAAACTGTACTGCGTGTCTGCACCTGTGCAGTGGGGAATAAAAAATGACAGGTTCATGATCTTGAATAGAATAATGGACTGCAGACACGCAACAATGTGAGAACTTAATTGCTTTACTGCTTTCAAGTCTTTGATGTCTCTGATTCTCCTCGAATTCAAAAAGCTGAAACTTGAATATTTCCTCAGACCACTGCACAGTACCATGACATTGCAGCTACTGCAGCTCTCTCCTTAACTTCTCTCCACAACTAATTCACATTCAGTGAAATCATCACCAGTGTGATTGTTTTAGGATACCCATTATACAGTTTTATAATTAGCACTGCCTCGTTTTCCTCAGCCCTGCTTCTAGAAGTTTCTTCATCAGGTGCAGCAAACATCTCATCCCACTGCTATACAACACCTCAGCCAAAGGAAGTGGACTAATCTAATTATTATTGTTTATTTATTATATAACTGTTATTATAATAATTATTATTATTATTATCAACAATGAGCTAATGGACACATGAATTTCCCCTAGGGGATAAATAAAATATCTATCCATCTATCTATCTATGAAAAACATTTGTTTCACAAGATAATAGTAATGATTGTAATAATAATGTTTTTTAAGTTATACAGTGCTTTTAAAAGGTTCTCAAAGGTACTTTACATTGATAAACTATTTGCAAGAAGATACGCACCAAAAGAACAGCGGGAAAAACACAGATAAAACAAGGTGGGCGAAAGGGAACAAATTAAGCAAAAGAGAAAAAGATAAAAGACACACTCTCATATAAAAGCATTGGTGACAGCTGAGCCTTAGTTAAAAGCAACTTTAAAAAAGTTTTTTTAAAGCTGGGTTGTGTGGCAGGTGGCAGTGTATTCTCAGTGACTCATCGCCAGACACCCAAGACTGTTTAATCCCGAACAACCAAATTTTGGTACATGACCTGTATTGCAGGACCTCCGCATGGCCTGTATTGCAGGACCTCCCCTGGGGGATCAGGGACCCCTGCGGCACTCTGTCCAGCTACTTGTCATATCCCATCTGCACTTCCTTCTGCTTAGCTGGGCTCCCAAAACACTCTTAAGCCTCTCAAAATTCATTGAACTTAAACAAATTATCCCAAGTCTTCCACTCTCACATTTTTCCACTGGTTGCCTAGAGCTGGTTCTATCAGAGTCAAAAAGCTCCAGCTCTCAGGACAGTCAGTTGGTTGGTTCACCACTAAAAACTAAAATATCTCAACAACTATTGGATGGATTGCCATAAAACCTAGAGAAGACATTCATGGTCCCCAGAGGATGAGTCTTATTCATTTTGGTGATTCACAACTTTTCCTCTAGCACCACCATAAGGTTGACATTGGTGGTTTTGAGTGCAATGTCTCTGAAATTTGGTAGAAAACATTCATGCCCACTTCAGGATAAATTCTATTCATTTTGATGATGAATTTTAATCTACAGCCATCATCAGGCCACAATCTCAGTTTGTTACCGAATCCTGCAAACCTAATGACATTCCCACCCACCTCAGCAGTATGTTGTGTTTTTGTGTTTACTGCTGATTAGCAATTGTTAGCATGCTTATGTGCTAAACCAAGACAGTGAACATGGTAAACATTATACCTGTTAAATATCAGCATGTTAGCACTAGCATAGTGAGCATATTAGCATCCTGACATTAGCACTACTGTGCCTTAATAGGCTATCATTTATCATATTACTTAAATTGACACGGCCTACCCCTGCCATGCCTTCTCATTTAAGCCTTGTATCTTTTGTCACACTATGCAGTCCAGCTTTGTCAGCCTTTACAATGGATTTCTACTACTTAGCCTAAGCCTCCTTTGTAATGCAGTCCTTTTCTCTCATACTTTATCGTTCTCAGTTCAGGACAGTGTTCTCTATACGCTTGCTAACCTTGGGTCAAGCACTTGAAGCTCTTTCAGGGCAGCAAAACATACATCGGAAGACTTGTTCTTCAACTTGAGATCTTGGGTTTTATTCTCTGAGGATGCAGCAAGTGCTCTGCTGCAGAAGCACATTGCCATGTAAAGAAAGAGTGTGATTGTTTGGTGGAGGTTGTTAGGGGCGTTGTTAGGAAGTGTAAACTCTGCCTGAGAAGACAAAACAAGGGAAGTTGACAAAATGTACAGACCCACATATCTGCAAGGATGTTGAGGTTGAGGAAGGATTTTTTTTGACCGAGACTTGTAATAGTGATTTTGCTTGGCGCACTGTATGCGGAAAAAAACACTGGTGGTAAATTTGCAGTCAGATGGTTCTCTGGCTCACAGTGAAATTAAAGTTGTCTAATTGATTCTCAGGCTTACAAGAAGACGGAAATGTCATCATGTCTTCCGACTCCTGGAGACAAAGAACGCTCGTTTGAACAGACACTAAATTAAAGGGCTTCCCGCATAGATCGCTTCCAGGATCACATATTTCTCCTGTTTTCTACTTTCTGTGATTTATCTGCAAGATGGTTTTAATGTTTGGCTGATAAGCTCACTGGAAAGAAAGTTGGAGTCACAGGCTTTTTGATCAGTGTAACATCTTTTCAACCAAAATGCAGGTAAGAGATGTTTGATCTCTTGATACAGAGAAATGTTGAACTAAGATGTCTCTGAGGAAAACTAATAAACTCTCTGAGCTGACAGGTTTTAGAGATTGTAGCTTTAGTCTTTTGTGTAAATAGCTTGCTGGAAGAAAAAAAAATGCTTTTAATGGTGTTGAATAAGAGCCTCCCTGGGATTTCACTAACAAAAGTACTGCCATTTTTATTAGATGAGTTTTAAAGAGGCATCTCCAGGGTTATGACAAAAAAATAAATACATTTTCAAAACAACAAAAGATTGTAGAAAAAGGATAATTTGACTGAGAACATTACAATTATAAATGCATTTATCTCTGAGCCTGCTGATCGAGTAAATTAAAGTGCAATTAGGCACACACATACAAGCACAAATGATTGTTCATTAGAGGTTGGAGCTCTTTCTGATGGACATGTGTGTCTGCTGTTAATATCGCTCATATTAATTGAGTGAAATGCTCTGATTTAGTACTTTGTCAGACTCAGATGAAGTTGTATCAGATTGCTTTTAGATAGAATTGCTCTTCAACAAAGCACAGCCCTGCCATTATCCTAGGATGAATAAACAACTCATTATAGTCTCATACTAACACAAATTGGATTGTAGTCCAGTGTCTTTTTTACCCGCCCGAATATTTGTTTCTTTTAAAGGGAGATATCTGTAAGTTATGCTATTGCTACATAGTCAACATTAGCATTAACAGCTGTTCATTTACCAGTCTAGAGGAAATGTTCAACATCAAACTTCATTCCTTTAAGAGCTGTCTCCAGCAGTGGAAAGCAACCCTCTTGTTTTGCTTCTATTTCCATCACTTCTTTTCTTGTGTGTAAGTTAGAATGCTAACCAGCTAGCCCCAGCCCAGTTGGTCCATCTTGTCATTTTCTGATACTGAGTCACTGAAGCGTCCAGTCTGCCCTGAAGAAGTAGCGCTGCAATTTTAGGTGTTCTGCTCACAATGCATACATATCTGAAGCAATAACCTCCATCTGTTGTTATGTTTTTGTGTTGAATTTGCTGCAAGCACAGAGAGATTTGGTGAGAAGAAACAACACTGATGATATAGATTTATCTGTGGAGAGAAATTTGAGTAGAGCTAATAAACAAATTAAAAGTGTTTTGACAGTACATCAGTAAAAGTGTTGGGAAATGTTTCAGTTATGCATTTGTGTCCCCACAAGTGCTGATACTTAAGTTAACTTTTTTTTTTTTTTTTTTTTAAACCTCTTTGGTATTTAATTCACAAATTCACACAACATTACTAATAACCTGCAGCCCTCTACATTTTGAATAATCATTGTCACTTTCCATTTTCATGAAATTTTTTATCATAATTTTTTTTTCTTCCACTTAATAAAAATGTGTCCATCTGCTGAAAAGCTTTGCTTGGTATGGAATGGACAATCACATTAGAATAAAAAGGATAGCATAAACACATTTGTATGTGCGCACTTTAGTTCCCCACATACATGCAGCCCTTCTTCAGGCAAACAGAATGGGAGCGCACTTAGGAGCATATATAGACGTTTGGGTGATTAGTCCCAATGCAAAACACCTGCGTACCTCAGACACATGTCACATACAAAATGGGCAATGTATTCTTATAAGACATATGGACTACAGCATGGAAGATAATTGATGCAGACCAATATCATGCTTTGCTTTTAATTGCATCATTTATTATATTATTATATTAAATATTATTATATTTATACTTAAAATAAATATAGAATTTCTACATAAAAATGTGTTTCCTGGTACTTGTGTCATGCATTATATACCTTGGCTTCCATGTTTGTAGTCTATATATATACCCCATAAAACTACAATACCCAACGGAGTAGGTCCTGTGTCTGGGATACACAGATGTTTTGCATTAGGGCTAATTACTGAAATAACTATATTCATTTGAGTGCTATCACCTTCTGTTTGCCTGCAGAGGGTTTATGACCCAAAGCCTGTATGTAATAGTTTAGTGTGTGTGTAGACTGTAGTGTATGGATGCTGTCCCTTGGAATTTGTGTCCCCATTGTGACAATTGTGCAGTCCCTTTACCCAACCTGCACATGCTTGGCATTTTTTTCACTCTGCATTGCATCAGTTGCATGCCAATGAAAAAATAAATTACGTTGGACATTGGGACAGCAGGTCTCTTTTTCTCCTTTGCCCTTCATTCTGAGGACTGAGGGCCATGTTTGTGTTTGCAACCCACTGGATTTTTTTTGTATTTCATTTTCCATACACCTTTTATCCAAGCACTCATCCACTCATCTTTCAAACCTGCTTTAAAGTTGTGTTGTTGTTTTCCAAAGCCTGTGCAAACAGTGGGGCTGGAATAATTCATATGGCAACTGGGATGCATTTGGGTGTAACACTTCCTCAGGCACTTCCTACATTCCTACATTTGAGTTCCAAAGAGTTTCCTGAGCATGCAGCTGGAGAGTGAGATACCCTGCCAGTTCATTGCCACACTCTCCTGTCCCTTTCTTGTGCTTCCTTACTCTTTAAATGTAGCGCCCCAGTTTCTGCTGAAACCTCCTTTTCTTCTCCAAATCCATTGTTTGCGTTTTTCTCATTTTTCCATGACTGTCCTCATCATGCATCTCTGATGTCTCTACAGGTAGATATTTTCTGTGCACATATATATATATATATATATTATAACAAAGGGGTATAGTAGTAGTTTCTTTGGCAGCCTGGAACAAATCAACTTATTTATCAATTGCCAATCTAACTTTGGTCTAACTGTTCTCACTAAAGGAAAGAAAAAACAAAAGAAAACAGTCTTGTTACTGGCGTTACACTTTTTGTCATCATGACAGCATGTATTCATGCTTTATTTTGCTCGGTATACTCCCATTGTAGCCAATCCAATCATCTGCAAGCTATAAATCAAAGGAGCCAATATGAATAGAGGTCCCGGGGTATTGAGTCATAAATTAAATACACATTTCCTCAGATTTCATCGATGCTCTGAAAAGGACCCTGTATGTTATGCATCATGGATATGACAAAACCAGTAAATCAATTCATGGCAGTCTCTCCCAACATGGATAGAGAGAGCCAATTTATTTCTACGCATGGTTGGCTACAATTGCAATAATATGAGATACATACAAGAGGATAAGTATCACCAGCATTACCACGCAGCAATTTAGCAATAGTAATTTAGCTCATCTCAAAAGAATCTCAAATAGGCCAGATTTTTTTTTTATGCAGTTTTTATTTTGTTCATGAATAATCCAACATCTGTGGTCTTTTTTGGACAAAGTTTCAAACTACTTTGAACTACTTGCTTACCCCTGTCTTATTTTGATAATTTCTTCCTATCGTGCAGAAATCATGTATTGCATCATGTGACTAATGTGTACATAATATTTATGTGAATAGACACTGGTTTATCCATATTGTATTTGTATTGCTTCTCTCTCTGAGCAAATAATTACATCATAGTGTTGTGTAAGAAGCTGTAGCATATGAAATGACTGTCAGATGCTGCAGTCAATTCACAGTTCAACTCACATCCACTCCAAAGCGTTGATTTCCTCGTCCATCCCATGAGATTTCCATGTCAATACATGCATTCAACTTGATAAAGATTTCTCCTCGCTTCATATCTTACATACAGTGTCTTCTCTGAGAAAGATCACAAGGGGCTGCAAAGACAAAAGTAATATAGTTCCAGTCAAGGGCAAAATCCTCACTCAGACTTTGGGTGTGTGTGTGTGTGTGCGTGTGTGTGTGTGTGTGTGTGTGTGGAGGGCTGGTGGTGAGGATAATGCATCCAGTTGTGTATGGATACAAGTCACTGCCACAATAATTGGAAGCATATCAGTAACAAAATACCAAATTTTGTCATTTAATCACTTCTGAATACCATTTTATCTCTCTCAATACTTCCTTCATTGCTCTGATTATGTGGCATGTAATGCAACAACTTGTAGCTGGAAACCTCAGTATTAATTGAGACAGGTGATAATCAGCCTCATGATACCAGTTCCAGTATCCAGGATCGCCAATGATAATTTTAGAGAAGCAAGTAAACCAAAGAGAGAGAGAGAGACCTCAGGACAGCCGCTAATGATATGCAAGTTGGCAAGTTTTACAAACTTTTTAATGAGCGCGGCATGTTCCCAACAATGAGGGGTCAAGTTTCCCTCTCTCAGACATTGGGCATTCTGCTGAAATTCTGTTTTAAATCAGTATTAAATGTTGGTTTAACTGGGCTTAAAAACTATTATGTCACTATATGTAAAGTGTAAAGACAATGATCATACAAGGACCTGTAGCCAAAGACAGTTTTATAAACCATTTCTGATTTTGCCATTGTAGGTCAGGAATGTTGAAATCCTACACACAAGGGCTTTAAATGAAGAGATGTATGGATGAGACAGACAGACAGACAGACAGACAGACAGACAGACAGACAGACAGACAGACAGACAGACAGACAGACAGACAGACAGACAGACAGACTAACAGACAGACAGACAGACAGACAGACAGACAGACTGACTGACTACAGGTCTTCTAGCAATCCTTGATCAATCCTCATAGCAATCTAATCACAAGTCATGATGCCGGCTAAGAAAAATCTTAGCCAGAGTGGAGGAACCAGAATGATGGTAGGCTATAAAATTGAATGCTTCTCCTAAATGGAAAAACTGACTGAAAATTGACTCAGACAACATTCAAACAAGACGATGTTTTGCTTTGTTGTTGCTTGAGAGAAAAAATATTAAGATTAATCTGTAATTCATCTAAACATGTAAGCCCTTGATGAGTTTGTCCACTTAGAATGAACAACATGTTTTCCAATTTTCATAAAAAGCATTTGAACCTTACAAAAACTTAAAATAATCATGAATTAATCACCATAATCATAAAAAGCATGGTTTAATTTTCTATTTCCAAAAGGAAGGTCCATATGCAAATAAATTAAGAAAAATGTGGTTCGTTATCAGTGTTGGCAGATGACAGGCTTTCCCAAAATAAATAGTTTTAGTCACAAAAAGACATTTTCAAAGAGTGGTAATGGGAGATTCACTCTCATCTTGAAACCACAGCATACTGAACATTGTATACATCTTCTAACCATGTGCGTGTAATTTTACAGCTTGCAAAACAAAATATCTGGCACAAGGATAAGCTAAGACTTTCATTTCAGTGTGTGATTGAGGAGATGAAAACAGCTGAATGTGTTTTTTGGTTTGTAGTAGATGGACTTCAGTCATGCTCCAGCCCCTCCCTGTGCCAAGGCTTTTGTGGGAGAGGCCGAGTAATTACTGTCTGCTCCAAAGCAAGGGATTGGCTATTGGCCGCCCCTCTCCCCGTTGCCCTGGCAATGCTGCACTGTTATTGATAAAGTTGATAAAGAAATGCTTGGGCATGCACCTGACAGATTAGACCTGAAATCCCCTAGGTGGGGAACAGTAGCAGCCAGACAGCATACAGGGGACAGATTGTCCCCTGACAATCAGCAGCTCCCAGAAAACTTTGGCTCAAGTGCAGGGACTGGGAAGAATGTAATTTTCTGTAGATTTGTTTGCTTTGGTTTGTCTTGTTTGTAATGCTGCTTTTTAGATAAGTGTTTATGGCAGATGCAGAAGCTGTGAGCTGAAAAATGGAGAGAGCGTTGTTTGCTGAGAGAGCATTGATTTGATATAAACAAGCACTGACTGGCATTTGAGAAACAGCCTGAAGTTCCAATCAGTCTAAAGACTAAAGAGACTTAACGTCTAAACAAACTAAAGTTCACATCATGTCCCCACCAGTCTATGATGAGAACTTTCAGGAGCAAATAGAGTGAAGACATGTGATTATTCTTGTAACTACACACCTGTGCTGGATTTGTAAAAGCTTTTCTTTAAGCACTACATTTGGCGGAGTCATCTGGCTGCAGTGTCTTGTTTAAAGTGTAATGGTGTATATTGAAAACAACTCTTGAAAAGTTAGAAACATTTCACAGGAAGTGATGATTCGTGTGTATTTCAGCTATCATATGTACATCCTAAATACATTGTAAACACTAAAGGCATTACTCATGCTGTATTTACAGTTTTTTTTTTTATATTAACACCTCTGTATGGCGTCATATTATTCACTATGTGTGTAAGAGTCATATGTATTGTATCATAAACAACAGATGTGTAACATATGGATCAAACCAAAAACACATAATGCATTTAATACATTAAACGGGACATTAAAAGAAGTCTGAGCATGAAGTGCAGCTTCGCTCTGAGCTTTGTGTGTAAAATCTATTTAACTTCATGAACTTGAACTGCCACAGAGCCTTGAGCAATAATGAACCCATTTTACTTGCTGGTGAGAATCCAATTAATGTCTGCCAATCTATAAATTTAGATAGGTATTTCATCCGTCAGTCAAGCTGTCGGTTTGATGACATGGTTAGAAATAGTGGGTCTCGGGCATAAATATTCAAATTCTCAAATGGTTGCAAAGTATTATTTGCAAGTACTTTCAGGCAGAAAATAGTACATTATTCAACTGGAACACTCAGCTAACTTGAAAGATGAGAATAGTTGAGAGGTGACTTTTGTCTTATTGATCTTTTTTGTAATGCATCCTTACCTTAATTGAGTTTTATTATGTGTGGATGGCAGCAAGGTTTACAGAACCAATGTGTTCACAGCTCATGTGTAATGACCCCAGGGGTGTGAATGATACAGCGTTACAGCATATTCAGACAAACATGTATACAAGTTCTGAGGGAGAACAGTCTCTTCTTTGATAACAAAAAGTTGCACCATATCCTGATTTAGTTACCTACGAATAAGTGGAACATAACAGTCCTGTGGTGAGTTGCCAGTTGAGTAGGATTATATGTGTTTATATGATGGCACACAAATCATAATTCAGAGTGGTAATTATGAAGTAATGCTGTATTTATATTAATGACTGGGTTTGATGCAGCCTATAATTTGAAAGAACATAAAAAGTAAGTAAAGTGCAGATTATTAGGGAGTAATGATAAGTCACAATTTGCTTTTGAGCGTTAGATTTAGAGAGTTAATCAGGAGCAGTTGATTAGGAAGGCGGTCTGTATACACTCTGCTGATTCACAGATATTGTATCTACGAACTGGTTCATTAACATAGTATCATTTGCTCGCAATGATTATCTACGATATAGTCCTTATTCCCTCCCAGTCATTTAGCATCTACCTGTCAGCTGCTCATTAATGGCTATTCCCTGACTCGTTCCTTTCATTTTTCTTCTTGTGAACACCAGAGGAGGTAAATTATAGGAAATACTGGAGACCAATCCATCATACTTAGCTAAATTTATCAAGGCTGTAAAAGGATTTGTTTTGATTGCGGGCCCCCTGCAGGTTTCCAACATGGATGCTTGTGTGTCCTTATGATTTGTTTACAAGCCATAGTTGACTTGTATTTGAGCGGTGATGCCCTTAACAAACCAAATCTAATAATGAAGCAGTAATGCTTTCGTGTTGGATACTAGTACAAGATGCTTCATGCTTGATTCTTGATAGTCTTGAGGGATGCGGGGCACAGAGCCAGGTGAAGGCCAAGCATTTGTGGCAAAGCAATGAGGTGGCAGGTGTTGTGTGGTCTGGCAGGAGGAGCCCGGGCTGTCTGCCTGTGGGTGTTGATTGACAGATGGGTAAAATAGTGGACCCTGTCTGGAGAATACCCGCCGTGTGATGGATGGAGGTGTGACCGCAGAGCACTGGAGCACATTTGGATGCAGGGTATTAATCTGGTTTGACAGAAGAGGAGCAGGCGCTGATTCTGCCAGCTAATATTGATCCAGGACCAATTTTGAATCTGGTACATGTTTCTCATCTATGCAAGTTTGTCCATTTCACTGTGACATCACACATGGACAACATCTTCTACTGTCACTTAGACCAAGGAGGAAAGTTAACTTTATTTCCCCCAATCACCTTAACATGTAAAACTGGGGCTGCAATAAAGAAGAAGTTGGGTAGATAACACAATAAGCCTTAGACCTACATGCTGCCTATAAACTATGCCTGTCTGAACAGGCATTTAGCATGTGGTATTTTACCCTTTTAGCTGGTGTCCTATGTTTTCCCCTTGTATATTTCATCTGGTGTTTTTACCATTTGATGTGTTTTGATTTTAATTGTTTCTTAGATTTTATGCATTTGATTATGAAGCACTTTGTGACTTGTGCTATATAAATAAAGTTTGCTTGCTTGCTTGCTTGTTTGCATCTCTGGCAACATCACTTATCAGTGTTACTGTCATTCTTCACGCTATTTGTCCCATCCACCCATCTACTTGTCCATCCATCAGTTCAGCCAACCAGACAGACAGCTGTTTGCTGAGTGCATGAGAGCTTTCAGGCTATTCATTAACTTTTATATTAAGCATATAAAAAACACAGAATTCAAACTTGAATGAACACACGATCAATATCAAATGCAGTAATAAAACTACACTAGTGGTGTATTTTATATAGAATGATTTGTTAAATAGTCTCACTGAGAACTGAATGTTTTGAAATTCACAGTATTGGAGTTGTATCACCTGCTGGCTAAAACAATGTACTTTGACTATGAAGTACTGCACATTTCTGAATGGTTAAAATCCATAAATTAACTTAGGCCTACTTGGCATTTGGTAACTGAAATAAAAATGTTTTTTAACTCTACAGTTTACTGTGAGTGCGCCATCTAATCTCAGACAGAATAAGACATGTACATGTATAGAAGAGATTTAGAAATTTCTTTTTTTTTTTTTACAGGCTACATGTTTCCAAGTTTTATTTGTGTCCTTGTCAGTTTTAAAACACACATTCCCACTATCCTCTGCAGATATTGTAGTATTTGTATTCTGAAAGAAGCCACAATTTATAACTATAACCCATTTTTAAGTGTAGATTACCATGCAGTATCTACATTGTAGGATAACCCCCCCCCCACACACACAAAAAAAACCCCTCAAAAAACCAAAAAAACACTTGGTCCTTTTTTGCTATTGCAGGTGTGTTAGTGTTTTAAGTATTCGTCTTTACAAGAGATTTGACAAAGACACTCATCATAACAAATCCACAAATGTGCTTTTTCCTGATCCTGTCAGCCCAGCCAGAAGGTTTCTCAGCAGGATCAGCTTCCAACAGTTCACCTGTCTCCTGAGTGGGATGGATGTGCCTTGATCAGTCGACTCGGCAGATGGGGATTCCCCAGGTGCATTTGAAAGGATATGGCGCAGATGAGCCAGTTTTATTAATTTACATTTAGTTCATGAGGGATTTAATCATGTGAAAAAACACATTCCATCACATTCCCTTAATCTGCGGTTAGCCTCTGTTTTGTACAAGCTAGGCAGCATTGTTAGACAGTCAGCGTGAACATCAGCTGCCACACATCACACAGAGTCTACGCTGTGATGTTGGGCAAAATGGCAGGTTAGACACAGCAGCTGATGAACTTTTCCCAGGAGGGAAGAACAGATGCAGGAATTCATGTTAACCTGGGAGTACTCCACATTTAAAAACACAAAATTAGCATGTTCTCGCAGTTGTCATCTCATTATCATGTGATTATTGTCTCTGTACCTTTACTTGTAGATTTCAGTACATTTCTGGTATTTCCATAACAAGATGAATCACTTCCAAGGATCCGATCTCTTGTATTGTAGAGGCCCCCCCCGGCCCCACTGATGCCCTCCCTCCCCACAGGAATCCCAACCGACCAGCAGGAGTCACTAGTGCAGCGATGAGGACATGATTGCTGGCAAATGTGTTTGATCAGGATGGAGACTGATCTTGGGTCAATGCAGCAGGGGGTGAGTGTTTCAGTATCACCTGGGCACACTCTTTTCAACATCATGAGTTTACAACAGGATCCGATCTGTTGTATTGTGGAGTCATTAAGCAGGAGGTATATACAAACATTATATTGTATATTATATATTACAATATATATATATATATATATATATATATATATAAGTTTTTTTTTTTTTACTGATGATCATTTACTATTGGTGATATTGATAATATCCTGCTGTGCAAACTTAAAAAAAGGTGTAGCAGATAAGGGAATAAATTGCTCTTGTATTTGAAGGACCATCTCACGTCTAAATCAATGAGAGTCAAACCTAACACAGTGCTCATGTAACCTATTAGTGCCAAATGTGGCTGCATTATTACTGCAGAAATCCAATTGGAAATGTAGTTAGGAGCAATTAACATCAGACATGGTCATACCCAACCTGTACGTCACATTTTACCTCACGAGGTCTGCAATGACATTTCAACACCTTGGAAAGAAAATCCCAATAGTGAACTAATAATAATGAATGTATCGTCAGCAAAATGAGCATAAGTCGAAAGTGTCACTTAACACTTTTGATTATAATTTGTTTTGCCCCCGGCTCGCATACTGCAGATTTTTAACAGGGGCTTCCTCAGCTCCACTCTTCTTTCAGTTCAGTACTCAGGTTCCGACACATACAGTGGGCCACAGAGCTGGTATATCTCAGTCATACATTTTTTTATTCTCAAATATGAAGATCAGTCAACAGTCAACAGTCAACCTGTTTACTTTGAAAGTATTCAATTGGATTTAATTGAAAGTTCAACACATATAACACTAGTTCAGCTCAGTTTTTATATGGCGCTGCAGGTTTATCTTTTAAATTCTTCTCTCATTTTTAAGTTATTTATAAGGCTAGTATTAAGAGTTGAATGTCAGTGAAAACTTATATAAATATAATATAATAGCCTGTTAAGGTGCCTACTCACTTCATTCCAGACCAAGCCTTTGACACAATGGCAGGATCACGTCACACTGACTAAGAGTGGGCGAAGTCTGGCTGCTTGTCCCTCACTGTGTTCACTCTAGCCTCCCCAGCTATTTTCCATGTTGGCCTGTTTGATCCCAGCAGGACTTAGTGTCTCACAGGAATGAACTTTACCCTTGTACAAGTCACAGCTGATTCCGTGGTGTCCTACGACACTAGACGAGCCATCTGTGTCCCGTGGTTAGTGTCACTGGTGTGAGCAGGGGACGACTGGCCGTGTTGGACTACTGAGCAGGATTAAACCCTTTTCCCTTTGATCTGGAACCCGCTGCTTTAAGGGTGTAAAAGCACACAACTGTATGTCCACCACTATTAACATTAATGAGCCAACTGTCTATACAAGTCTTTTTGAGTTTTGATTGATTTTTCACACTCACTCATTTCCTTTATGCAGTATTAATCAGCTGACTCTTGTTAAATTCCCCCTCAGTGTCCACCTCTAATGCCCTCTGCGCAACCAAACATAAAAGCTTCTTAGCAGCCAAAAGAGAGAAATGTTATGTAATTTGATAAAGGTGACCCCAGTCTGTGCAACATGTTAGGAGTGTCATTAAATATCCATCAAGATGGAGATGTTATTTGCAGCTTTCCAATAAAAATGTTCAGTATCCACCATTCTCCTATAACTGACAGACAGCCACCCAGCAATCTGTATCAGTTGCACAAATGACTGTGAGGCTGCAGACAAAATACACAAACATAGCGTAGCTTGTTAGTTAGTTTGCTTGTTATTTTGCACCGCCAGTCTGATCAGATGGTGGCTAGATTGTATTCAAGTTTCACCTGATGAAGGATAAAGTGTCCAGTCTCATCTGAAGAAGAAAAAATATCACAAGGCCAGCACCCTACACTTTTCCATATACAAATAACTAAATATGACTCCACTGCTGCAAAGATGATGGAAGGGTCAGCTGGACAGTCGGTTGCATTTAAGTAAAAATAAATTTTTCTGAGTGAGTAAAGGTGTCCTCAATTGCTGTATGAGATTGCCTGCACACACACAAACCACACACTCTCTGTGAAGATCTAATTGTAACCTGCTGCCAAAGCCATTATTCAGGGAATACTGTGTGATGAGGCTGCAAGGAAAGTTGATATAGTGCCGTTCTCTGACAAAACAGTAACCGGGGACATAAATGAGACGGCCCAGGACGTTTCAGGTGAGAGCTGATATGTAATATTGTTTCTGAGTGAGAAACACAGACATAAGCGATGCTACATGACTGTCTGTTCATATTCTGTGTCTCAGTGAGGAGCATTTTTGTGGAAATGACAATGGTTTTGGCCACCGTCCCACATGGGGAGGGCATGCAGTCGCTCCCTCATGTATACACACTTTTGTAGACATTTATTAAACATGTTTCTGATCGGGACTTAACTAAGATATAAAAGGGATTTCTGGAGGATAAATAAATGCTTTCTACATTTCCTGTCTGACAACAGTGTAACGATTCCTTTCTCTCCCCAAATTACTCTCAAAGATGTGTGAAATTAACCAAGAAACACATTGCTCATCGCCTCATCTCCATTAAAACCATTTGCAGCAGTCGTGGTAATTTCCTGTGATGACTTTTGGTGCGTGATCTGATGGTTGTCTGGATTAGTTGTGCTATTTGCGATTCTAGTTGTCTGTCCCTTCATCATCACCATCATCATCCATCATCATCATCATCGTCATCACTGTCATCGTCCTCATCTGTTTTCTCGAACAGATCAGAGCAGATTGGAGCTGGCCTTAATCTGAGAGATCCACACTGCAAAGGCAGCTGCTGGCTGACCAAGAGGTTGGCACGGCCGCCACCTTGTAATGACCACGACAGCTGGTATGGCACAGACTCACATCATAGTGTTTGAAGACACAAGTGTGTTGGATCGTTATACAATGAACATACATTTGAATTGTATAATTAATCATAAGAGAAAATGTACCATAACAGGTACTGTATACAATTCATCAGTGCTGCACTCTCAACTTTTGTATTCGCTCTCCGTCTATTTAAATCACTCTTCTCCTTTCTTCTCCATTTCATCTGCTTTCCTACTCATTCTCTCTTCTCCTCTTTCTCCAGTGCAGATCATCTCTTGGAGTGTGCTGCAGCAGATGCTCACAGGACTAAAATCTGGATGGATTACAGGATCTAACAGATGCTGCTACTGGTTCCACCAGCCATGGTGGCTACCCCAAGTCAATCAGAAGGCACATATGCATGTGCTTCCACTGTGCACATGTCATAAAGGAGCAGTTACTCAAAAGGCTGCAAACAGTGAAGACTGTAGTGCTGTATTGTGAGTGTGTTTTTAAAAATTACATTTATGGAAAACAATGGTCTTACAGATCAGAATCAGAAAAACTTTTATGATCCCCAGAGGGAAATTTCTTTTTTGTAATTGCACAACACACAGTTACGAAAAAGGAAGAAACGAGTAAAAAATAAAAACTTCTATAAATAGTAATAATAAATACACACTAAGTGAATAGAAAAAAGTCCAGGGTTCTGAATGAAAGTGGAGGAGTTTAGTGGAAGTCCCAAGAGATCATGAAAAGCACTGGGGTGCAGAGTCTGGAGACTGGATTATGTCACACGCGGTTGCTGGTTTAACTGAGGGGTGGATGTAAACAACATCCAAGATGATGTGTGAGAACTCTTGGACATGTAGTATGGACGTAGCCCAACAACCAACAGTTCAATGTCAGGGCTGTCTAAATGCTCCATTCTATCATGCAGTTAGTGTTACAACAGAGTCCTACAGAAACCTTGCAAAGACAAACTTCAAAACCAGACGATGGAGCAGTCATTAGAATTTTCCGTTGACTCAACATCTTTCTGAAGAAACATTTCCTCCTCCTTTCTCAGTGCAGATTAATGCCTCCTGCAGCGGAAGCTGTGAGATGTGGTGAAAATACAATTACAAAACTGTTCTGATCTTAATACTTTCATCCAGAGGCCCCTTCATCCAGTTCACTAAAAAACCCAGTCCAACCAAACAGTGTGTAAGAATCCTCTAGAACTCTCTGCCTTTTCCAGCCTGTCACTTCTTTCCTTTTGTCTTTTTCTGGAAAAAAAAACACTGTTGACCAGTGAATTATGTGTCAAACTGGTTGGAATTTACTGAGGCTCTTCTAAACTCTTCATCATACTGAGGGAGACTACATACATTTAATGCAACACTCACACACTAATCAGACGCGGAGTAGCTCATCAATATACATACCTAATTTACACATTTGAGGATGGAAAAAAAATGCAAGCACATCAAGAAGACATCATATCAAAACCTTATCAGACCATGTTAATGTCATCCTTACTACTTACTGACAGACTCACTTAACAGCAATTAATAGTTTCTTGTCCTCTCTCAGTGGTATTGTGCAGCTCTGTTATTCTATCTAAGAAATACAATAATAATATGAAGAAAGCTTGACGGCACAGCCTTGCTTCTTCTTTCCTCTGCACGCTGGGAATACACTGTGCTTGATGCATCAAGAAATATTTTGTCTATAGTGTAAGAGGGTATATCTGCTAAAAAAACAACTTATTTCACAACACAAATAATATTGAACTATAATAATACAATAATAAACTAGGAAATGAGAGATAACCTTAGCAATGCTTATATTCTCCCAGAGACCAAATAAACAACTAGAGATTTTAAAATTAGGAATCATGTCATCTTCTTGCTGAACTAAATTTAATCAAAGTTTTTTAATCGTGCTGCAGCCGAACACACCTTGCGGCGTTCTTTTCAAATTCAAATTGCACCATCTCATGCAAAGGCAGTTCAAAGTGCCTTACGTAAAAAAGAGAGATGAACGTGAATGAATGCAAAAATGTCCGTGCATTCATAGCTGTAAAACACACATACACACGGTGTGTTCATTTTAGGAAAAGCTCGACTGAAAATCGGAAATTCTTCAGTTTCGATTGAACACAACAAAGTGTTGGAGCAAGTCAGAGATCAGCAGGACAACCGTTCCATTCTTTAGGTGCATAAATACTGAAAACCATCTCACCAGGCTTAGAAAAGTGCTCTAGGCACATGGAGGAGATTTCCACCTCATGACCTGGGAGCTCTGCTGGGATGGGTACACTGACAGCATGTCTGATGTACTGTGGAGCCAGACCATGGAGTGCTTTGTAGACCAAGAGGAGAATTTTAAACTGTGTTCTGAAAACAACAGGTAGCCAGTGAAGGTTCCAGAGCACTGGAGTTATGTTGTCTGATCTTTTTTTGCCCTGGTTGACCTCTTGCCGCCTGAGTTTTTTGGATAAATTGTAATCTGTGGACTGCTTTGTTGGAACCCTAACCCTTTCCAACAACGGAAATCAAATATTTTGAGACAGTTTTAACCCAAACACTGTCGCAGAGGTTCGCACAAACATGTTGCACTCGCGAGTTACTTTGCTTTCACTTTCTGTCCAGTTCTCTCAAAGCAGCTTGATGAGGTGAAGTCAAGGACATTGTGCTGCTCTTCCGTCATGTGAAGCCACCGTCTAGTTTCTTCTCTTCTAATCGTTTTTGCTCATTATTCGCTGTAAGATGAACCCCTGACCAACCAGCCTGTCCTCCTTTTTG
>NW_019175108.1:801540-916546 GCF_002260705.1 Seriola dumerili
CCACATTTAAAAACACAAAATTAGCATGTTCTCGCAGTTGTCATCTCATTATCATGTGATTATTGTCTCTGTACCTTTACTTGTAGATTTCAGTACATTTCTGGTATTTCCATAACAAGATGAATCACTTCCAAGGATCCGATCTCTTGTATTGTAGAGCCCCCCCCCCCGGCCCCACTGATGCCCTCCCTCCCCACAGGAATCCCAACCGACCAGCAGGAGTCACTAGTGCAGCGATGAGGACATGATTGCTGGCAAATGTGTTTGATCAGGATGGAGACTGATCTTGGGTCAATGCAGCAGGGGGTGAGTGTTTTCTCAGTATCACCTGGGCACACTCTTATTCAACATCATGAGTTTACAACAGGATCCGATCTGTTGTATTGTGGAGTCATTAAGCAGGAGTAATACACATTATATTGTATATTATATATACATTATATAATATATATATATATTATATATATATTTTTTTTTTTTTACTGATGATCATTTACTATTGGTGATATTGATAATATCCTGCTGTGCAAACTTAAAAAAAGGTGTAGCAGATAAGGGAATAAATTGCTCTTGTATTTGAAGGACCATCTCACGTCTAAATCAATGAGAGTCAAACCTAACACAGTGCTCATGTAACCTATTAGTGGCCAAATGTGGCTGCATTATTACTGCAGAAATCCAATTGGAAATGTAGTAGGAGCAATTAACATCAGACATGGTCATACCCAACCTGTACGTCACATTTTACCTCACGAGGTCTGCAATGACATTTCAACACCTTGGAAAGAAAATCCCAATAGTGAACTAATAATAATGAATGTATCGTCAGCAAAATGAGCGTGAGTCGAAAGTGTCACTTAAACATTTTGATTATAATTGTTTTCCCCCGGCTCGCATACTGCAGATTTTTAACAGGGGCTTCCTCAGCTCCACTCTTCTTTCAGTTCAGTACTCAGGTTCCGACACATACAGTGGGCCACAGAGCTGGTATATCTCAGTCATACATTTTTTTATTCTCAAATATGAAGATCAGTCAACAGTCAACAGTCAACCTGTTTACTTTGAAAGTATTCAATTGGATTTAATTGAAAGTTCAACACATATAACACTAGTTCAGCTCAGTTTTTATATGGCGCTGCAGGTTTATCTTTTTAAATTCTTCTCTCATTTTTAAGTTATTTATAAGGCTAGTATTAAGAGTTGAATGTCAGTGAAAACTTATATAATATAATATAATAAGCCTGTTAAGGTGCCTACTCACTTCATTCCAGACCAAGCCTTTGACACAATGGCAGGATCACGTCACACTGACTAAGAGTGGGCGAAGTCTGGCTGCTTGTCCCTCACTGTGTTCACTTCTAGCCTCCCCAGCTATTTTCCATGTTGGCCTGTTTGATCCCAGCAGGACTTAGTGTCTCACAGGAATGAACTTTACCCTTGTACAAGTCACAGCTGATTCCGTGGTGTCCTACGACACTAGACCACGAGCCATCTGTGTCCCGTGGTTAGTGTCACTGGTGTGAGCAGGGGACGACTGGCCGTGTTGGGACTACTGAGCAGGATTAAACCCTTTTCCCTTTGATCTGGAACCCGCTGCTTTAAGGGTGTAAAAGCACACAACTGTATGTCCACCACTATTAACATTAATGAGCCAACTGTCTATACAAGTCTTTTTGAGTTTTGATTGATTTCTGCACTACTCACTCATTTCCTTTATGCAGTATTAATCAGCTGACTCTTGTTAATATTCCCCCTCAGTGTCCACCTCTAATGCCCTTCTGCGCAACCAAACATAAAAGCTTCTTAGCAGCCAAAAGAGAGAAATGTTATGTAATTTTGATAAAGGTGACCCCAGTCTGTGCAACCACTGTTAGGAGTGTCATTAAATATCCATCAAGATGGAGATGTTATTTGCAGCTTTCCAATAAAAATGTTCAGTATCCACCATTCTCCTATAACTGACAGACAGCCACCCAGCAATCTGTATCAGTTGCACAAATGACTGTGAGGCTGCAGACAAAATACACAAACATAGCGTAGCTTGTTAGTTAGTTTGCTTGTTATTTTGCACCGCCAGTCTGATCAGATGGTGGCTAGATTGTATTCAAGTTTCACCTGATGAAGGGATAAAGTGTCCAGTCTCATCTGAAGAAGAAAAAATATCACAAGGCCAGCACCCTACACTTTTCCATATACAAATAACTAAATATGACTCCACTGCTGCAAAGATGATGGAAGGGTCAGCTGGACAGTCGGTTGCATTTAAGTAAAAATAAATTTTTCTGAGTGAGTAAAGGTGTCCTCAATTGCTGTATGAGATTGCCTGCACACACACAAACCACACACTCTCTGTGAAGATCTAATTGTAACCTGCTGCCAAAGCCATTATTCAGGGAATACTGTGTGATGAGGCTGCAAGGAAAGTTGATATAGTGCCGTTCTCTGACAAAACAGTAACCGGGGACATAAATGAGACGGCCCAGGACATTTCAGGTGAGAGCTGATATGTAATATTGTTTCTGAGTGAGAAACACAGACATAAGCGATGCTACATGACTGTCTGTTCATATTCTGTGTCTCAGTGAGGAGCATTTTTGTGGAAATGACAATGGTTTTGGCCACCGTCCCACATGGGGAGGGCATGCAGTCGCTCCCTCATGTATACACACTTTTGTAGACATTTATTAAACATGTTTGCTGATCGGGACTTAACTAAGATATAAAAGGGATTTCTGGAGGATAAATAAATGCTTTCTACATTTCCTGTCTGACAACAGGTGTAACGATTCCTTTCTCTCCCCAAATTACTCTCAAAGATGTGTGAAATTAACCAAGAACACATTGCTCATCGCCTCATCTCCATTAAAACCATTTGCAGCAGTCGTGGTAATTTCCTGTGATGACTTTTGGTGCGTGATCTGATGGTTGTCTGGATTAGTTGTGCTATTTGCGATTCTAGTTGTCTGTCCCTTCATCATCACCATCATCATCATCATCATCATCATCGTCATCACTGTCATCGTCCTCATCTGTTTCCTCGAACAGATCAGAGCAGATTGGAGCTGGCCTTAATCTGAGAGATCCACACTGCAAAGGCAGCTGCTGGCTGACCAAGAGGTTGGCACGGCCGCCACCTTGTAATGACCACGACAGCTGGTATGGCACAGACTCACATCATAGTGTTTGAAGACACAAGTGTGTTGGATCGTTATACAATGAACATACATTTGAATTGTATAATTAATCATAAGAGAAAATGTACCATAACAGGTACTGTATACAATTCATCAGTGCTGCACTCTCAACTTTTGTATTCGCTCTCCGTCTATTTAAATCACTCTTCTCCTTTCTTCTCCATTTCATCTGCTTTCCTACTCATTCTCTCTTCTCCTCTTTCTCCAGTGCAGATCATCTCTTGGAGTGTGCTGCAGCAGATGCTCACAGGACTAAAATCTGGATGGATTACAGGATCTAACAGATGCTGCTACTGGTTCCACCAGCCATGGTGGCTACCCCAAGTCAATCAGAAGGCACATATGCATGTGCTTCCACTGTGCACATGTCATAAAGGAGCAGTTACTCAAAGGCTGCAAACAGTGAAGACTGTAGTGCTGTATTGTGAGTGTGTTTTTAAAAAATTACATTTATGGAAAAACATGGTCTTACAGATCAGAATCAGAAAAACTTTTATGATCCCCAGAGGGAAATTTCTTTTTTGTAATTGCACAACACACAGTTACGAAAAAGGAAGAAACGAGTAAAAAATAAAAACTTCTATAAATAGTAATAATAAATACACACTAAGTGAATAGAAAAAAGTCCAGGGTTCTGAATGAAAGTGGGAGGAGTTTAGTGGAAGTCCCAAGAGATCATGAAAAGCACTGGGGTGCAGAGTCTGGAGACTGGATTATGTCACACGCGGTTGCTGGTTTAACTGAGGGGTGGATGTAAACAACATCCAAGATGATGTGTGAGAACTCTTGGACATGTAGTATGGACGTAGCCCAACAACCAACAGTTCAATGTCAGGGCTGTCTAAATGCTCCATTCTATCATGCAGTTAGTGTTACACAGAGTCCTACAGAAACCTTGCAAAGACAAACTTCAAAACCAGACGATGGAGCAGTCATTAGAATTTTCCGTTGACTCAACATCTTTCTGAAGAAACATTTCCTCCTCCTTTCTCAGTGCAGATTAATGCCTCCTGCAGCGGAAGCTGTGAGATGTGGTGAAAATACAATTACAAAACTGTTCTGATCTTAATACTTTCATCCAGAGGCCCCTTCATCCAGTTCACTAAAAACCCAGTCCAACCAAACAGTGTGTAAGAATCCTCTAGAACTCTCTGCCTTTTCCAGCCTGTCACTTCTTTCCTTTTGTCTTTTTCTGGAAAAAAAACACTGTTGACCAGTGAATTATGTGTCAAACTGGTTGGAATTTACTGAGGCTCTTCTAAACTCTTCATCATACTGAGGGAGACTACATACATTTAATGCAACACTCACACACTAATCAGACGCGGAGTAGCTCATCAATATTCATACCTAATTTACACATTTGAGGATGTAGAAAAAAATGCAAGCACATCAAGAAGACATCATATCAAAACCTTATCAGACCATGTTAATGTCATCCTTACTACTCACTGACAGACTCACTTTAACAGCAATTAATAGTTTCTTGTCCTCTCTCAGTGGTATGTGCAGCTCTGTTATTCTATCTAAGAAATACAATAATAATATGAAGAAAGCTTGACGGCACAGCCTTGCTTCTTCTTTCCTCTGCACGCTGGGAATACACTGTGCTTGATGCATCAAGAAATATTTTGTCTATAGTGTAAGAGGGTTATATCTGCTAAAAAACAAACTTATTTCACAACACAAATAATATTGAACTATAATAATACAATAATAAAACTAGGAAATGAGAGATAACCTTAGCAATGCTTATATCCTCCCAGAGACCAAATAAACAACTAGAGATTTTAAAAATTAGGAATCATGTCATCTTCTTGCTGAACTAAATTTAATCAAAGTTTTTTAATCGTGCTGCAGCCGAACACACTTGCGGCGTTCTTTTCAAATTCAAATTGCACCATCTCATGCAAAGGCAGTTCAAAGTGCCTTACGTAAAAAGAGAGATGAACGTGAATGAATGCAAAAATGTCCGTGCATTCATAGCTGTAAACACACACGTACACACGGTGTGTTCATTTTAGGAAAAGCTCGACTGAAAATCGGAAATTCTTCAGTTTCGATTGAACACAACAAAGTGTTGGAGCAAGTCAGAGATCAGCAGGACAACCGTTCCATTCTTTAGGTGCATAAATACTGAAAACCATCTCACCAGGCTTAGAAAAGTGCTCTAGGCACATGGAGGAGATTTCCACCTCGTGACCTGGGAGCTCTGCTGGGATGGTACACTGACAGCATGTCTGATATGTACTGTGGAGCCAGACCATGGAGTGCTTTGTAGACCAAGAGGAGAATTTTAAACTGTGTTCTGAAAACAACAGGTAGCCAGTGAAGGTTCCAGAGCACTGGAGTTATGTTGGTCTGATCTTTTTTGCCCTGGTTGGACCTCTTGCGCCTGAGTTTTTGGATAAATTGTAATCTGTGGACTGCTTTGTTTGGAACCCTAACCCTTTCCACAACGGAAATCAAATATTCTTGAGACAGTTTTAACCCAACACTGTCGCAGAGGTTCGCACAAACATGTTGCACTCGCGAGTTACTTTGCTTTCACTTTCTGTCCAGTTCATCTCAAAGCAGCTTGATGAGGTTGAAGTCAAGACATTGTGCTGCTCTTCCGTCATGTGAAGCCACCGTCTAGTTCTTCTCTTCTAATGTTTTGGCTCATTATCTCGCTGTAAGATGAACCCCTGACCAACCAGCCTGTCCTCCTTTTGTTACCTGCCTTTTTCTCGCCATTCTGATATCAATATACAGCAATACCTCCCACAGTACTGTCCTGATTCATCTACAGTGAAATATGGTTTTGTGAAAGTAATTTGCAACAGATGGCTGGATGTAATTTTAGATCGAAGTGGCAAAAATACAATTTAGAGGAAAAAAGAAACAGATACAAAGTGAGGAACAATTGCTTGATGCTGAGATACAGTAGATATGCTGGGAGCCAGAGTCATTTCAAAGTGCTTCAGTCAGGTTATGGGCATTTTTTTGGGAAATGAACACTGCAAATGTGTTTGGAACATAAAACTGTATTACATACAGTCCTCTGTGTCAACAATATTAAATCCAGATGTCATAAAGAATAACAGATCGTGGTCTGACATTGAAATAACAGTGTAAAAGCAAGGATATTTTGGACAGGCGGGAATGAGGATAGTTATATATTATTCATTTGCTTTCAACTCAGGTTCATTTCCAAAATGTAAGTTGTACATTGTTAGTTGCCTAAATGAGGCCAGAGTCGTCATTACCTCAACAAAGTTGCCGTTTTGTTCAAGAAATGTAGGGAAATATTCACAGTCTCTAATTTTTAATCTGCGTTCAGTGTGAATAATCACTTCACAGTGTTTCCCGAAGCTCTGCTGGTAAATAATACTGTACCAGGCACAGACATCCACTGTTACACTTAGCTGCAGGACGTACAGGACATGAAATCGAACCGTGAATTAAATCTTCTCTCATACTGTATTAACAAGGGATCATCACCTTTTCAATACCATATGGATCGTCACAAAGATCCAAACAAAATGTAGCAAAAGTCAAACACAACATTAACACCGTTGTATTTGCTTTCAGTATCAATAAAACTACATATTTAGGATTATTTATTCAGCTAGCAAACAGCTTCAGAAGAAAAGTAGACACTCTCTACTGCCATGAACAATTGTGGGCTAAGGCTACATGCTGTGGATTCCACTGTAGATGCCTGAGGGTTCATATGACGAACTGTCTTCTAGTGCTTCCCTGTACATTTCATATGAAGTGTAAAATGGATTATGCATATTGGAATAAATTCCCTCCCTTGACACATTGTTATGTTTTGTAACAAATCTTATAATGTATTGCACTGTTGTGTCCTGCCAGTCTGATGGTTCTCATATAAAATAAAATATTTAGTGCAGATAGCTATTATTCTTTTCTTGTATGGATCTGTACTGCATGAAGATCAATAAAGCCATAACTTTCTTCTCGTCCACGTATGTTTAGGATCTTGTATAGAGTTGGAAGAGACATAGCAGATGTATTGGATGAGACAAATCAAAGATGTGAATGATATACGGGGAGAGGAAAGAAAGGGGGTAAAGGGACAGTGAGAAAAGACGGAGTCTCTCTGAAGAGACTAGTAACACCTGTTATGTTTATACGAACAGCTGTCCCAATGGCAACCTCTGGGATAGCGGAAGCCCGCAGGCTTTTGGGACTGAGAGCAGTTCTGTTGTAAACATCTATAATATATGCACTGAAGGTGTGTCTCAAAGCACAGATTACAGCCAGTAAAACATATGTGTGGGATAAATCTGAGGGTTTCCGTTACACCAGACCACACATCTTTGAGTAGCAGGCATTGATCTTTATTTGGCCTCATTTCCCTCTCCTCCATGATTGATTTAGATCACAGAATGCCTGTTGTGCAGCTGGTTATCTGAAATACTTATTGCATTAAAGCTTTTTTATCACAGATGCAGTTTTATGCCCACTCTCTCTGTAGTATGAGTCATTGGAGGCTGACAGTTATGGAGAGGGACAATTAAAATTTAATGCTACTGCTAATTCACTCAAAGAATGGAATGGAAATATTTTATGAATTACTGGCTTTAAGCCATTCTACTGCATGAACTCGTAGTACTCAATGTTTTTAAGGTGAGCATGAAAACAAGTTGTATATTTTGACATTGTTTAGCAATTAAAGTGTCTAAAAACTGTTTTTCTAACTTGGACCTACGGCTTCACAGGTTAATTGGATCTTTGATGTTTTAACCCTGTACCTCTTGAAAATCAAGGCACAAAGCCCACCACCTGTTCCCATATTGAGAGGTCTATCATCCCTAATACTCTGTAGGCAAATGTAATTAATTTCCATGTAAATAACCATCAGCCTCTGTGATCGCTTCATATGTTTAATTTTCACCTTTAAGAAACAGTGTGAGTGACAACCCACCCTCTTGCAAACCGCTTACTGTTCGTACGCAGTGTTTACACATAATTCAATCATTTTTTGTGAATTTAATGAAGATTTAAATGGTTTAAGTCAGAATCTCTGGCTCGTCAAATGTGTTTGGTCAAACACTGACTTTTTTGTATGATGGCTACCGGTTTTGCAGGTATTCCTTTGTGTCCTAACCTCCTCCTCTTCCACACAAACTCCCTCCAAATACTACCACTCACCCTGACTCACCAATTACAAATGCCTCCATAGCCCTTATCTATCATATCCATTCATTGCAAACTGCCCTCAAGTGTTTTCTGTTGTTTCTCTTTCTTCTTCCTCTAACATGCTCTTTGTTCCCTCTCCATTGTTTTTTCTCTCTCTGGTTATCTTGGTATTCCTGTTGAGTTTAGTGTTATTTGTGTTTGTTTTGGAGCCTATATGTGCATGTCTATTCCAGTAGGTATGTTTATGTCTAAATTCTGAATGCATGCACATATGTGTCACAAACTGTGGATTTGAGCCAAATAGGCGAAGTCTGCAATAATGCCTGCTCTTCATTCCCCTGTTGAGGTTCAATCAGGTCTGACTCATGGTGAATAAAGGCTTGGAGGACAAATAGAATTCACAGTGAGCCGTCATACTGACAAGCCTGACATCTTCTTCTCCTGTAATTGTCTTTCCACGTCTCAGCAGGTCAGCAGAGATACAGCTGAAATGTGTAGTGTTGCATTTATGTCTCTCTGTCATGTCCAAGGAGGGATTTTAAAAAGGTGAGAAAGAGATTGTGATCATATCTTTAGACCCTCACATCTAACACAGAGGTAAATTAGCTTCTACCTGTTTATCCCAAAGTGCACATTTATTCTAATTTCCGACACATAATAGTCTCTGGTATGCAGCTGTAGTTCATGCTTTTCACTTCTAAATGAGGTGTCACATTTCACTACCACTAAAACTCATCCCTGCTGGGTTGTTTTACGCTTAAACTTAAATCAGCATTACCATTTAAAATGTATTTATTGGCCCCCTGATAAATGTAAGTCAAATATTCTCTCCTTATAGCTCTGTTTTGCTCTCCACCAACATCTGAGGGAAATATCTTGCTCTTTAGCTGCTAAATGCTTCAACAGCTAGTCGCTAACTTTGTCTGTCTTGGTGCTGGGTAGACAGTGTACAGCTTTTTGTAAAATAGCTATATGCAAATGTAATATATGTACATATATTGAATTTCCATATATGAAATATATGAACATATAAAATCAAAAACATATATGTATAAATTATATATGAAACAATTTCATATATTGACATCTATGTCTGGCCCATACAAATTTGTATGTTTATGTATGTATTCTTATATTGTAGACAGATATATACACAAATATACAGTATGTCCATCCCAAAGCCTGTCAATGGTGATATTATATACAGTGGGTTCCAAAAGTCTGAGACCACTTTCCTTATTTTTCCTATATTACCTTACTTTCCGAAGATAGACATGTTTAAAATTAAAATAGAAATTAATGAGAAATTAATAAGAAAAACATACATAAACATATAGAATGTTTATATATCTTGCATTGATAAATTAAATATATTGTTAACATTTTATATCATATACAAATTCATCATATAGATATCTTTAATATTTGTACATATAAAAATTGTATATTTCACTATATATGTCACTATAAGACCCTTTTCAAATACACATACAATAGTCATTGGAGCCACTCTTGAAAGTATTGCTTATAGCAGCTTTTAGATTCAACAAAAAAACATTCTGGTGTTTGATCAAGCAACTCTTGATGCAACAGCCTCTGTAATCTTGTTCATTTGTGATCCAGACAGGTAGCATCTGTGTCAGAGGACTAAAACTGGCTGCCAATTTCAATGGAGGAGAAAAGCCTCAACACCCCTTTCAAAGCTGAGCAGAGCCACACTGGTGTAAGACCCTGGCTGTGCGCAGTATTGTGGACCCTGCTAACAACCACAGTTGGAAAACGATGTCAGCAAACAGGCTTTTCTCGGTCTTTGTTTCTGTGTGAAAGGAGTAAAAAGAAAGTTTTGTCTAGCAGTATTAGCAATTTAGCAGTGAGGCTGCATATATCCTGTTTTATATTTTTATATTCTTGCATATATTTTTTTTAATTCCTCAGTGAGTCCAACAGATCCCATGGTCATCTGTAGAAAATAATAATACTAATACTTAATCTTGTTTTAATAATAATAATGAGATTGCAAAATCCAAATTTTATTCCCTTATGTATTTTACTTTTATTCTGAGCTCATTAAAACCAAAACCATATGCAGAAAGGTATCAAAGTGGTAAATCTTTATGATTGGATTTTTGTAAGATGCTTGTGTGAAATAGGTGAAACATTTCTGCTGAACTGCTGAGAACTTGCGATCACTGTGAAGTGTTGTGAAGGAAGGGTAAAGGCAAGGCCAGGTCTGACTATCATACATCAGTATGAATACAACTCCTACGTGATTTATAAGGCAGTGAGAGTTTGATTTCTCCAGTGAAGGAGTGAAAGTGAAGCGAAGAGGACGGAATATAGAAGCATTTTATGTGAGATGAAGATGATTTATGCACCAATTAAAACGAAGATGCTGTGCTAAGGAGCTTTTCAAAGAGAAAAGAGAGAAGTCGTGTCATTCTGAGAACAGTACGTTGGGATGAATGAGAGAATTTGTCTTTGCAACAGTCCGGGGGGCTTTGACAGAGTTGATTGACAGCTTTCAGTGTTTCTGAAGTGTAGATGATGAAGTAGGGCAGTCGATGTAATACTGTGATTAAAGAATTAAAATTTTAACTAATATGGGGAGGATCAAGCATTCATCTATCTGATTTCTAAATCTCTCATCCTGTTCAGGGTTGGGGGGGGGGGCAAAAAGGGAAAAAAAAAGAAGTTCAAAGACACAACTGCTGACTCAGAGCAAAAAGACTGGTGTGATGGCATTTGCTGACAGCTTTGTAACCCTTCTGTAAATTCAGCATTTTCTGTCACCATATTTGTGAGACTTAAGCAGTGTTGGAAAGTTACTCAGAGACAGAAATAGTTCTTAATCATTATCCAAATATTAGTCATTATCAAAAAATATGCGTTTCCTTCCAACTCTCCAAATCAAATACAACTATGATGCATGGTGTGGACCTTAGTCCTTTCATTATTTTTGACCTTTAAGTTTACCTAACAGGGTTATTTAAAAGCTAAAAGTTCCCTCATGGCACTTAAATACAGGAAACTCACTCCACTCAGCATTTAGACTTTCATAAACATCAGTAAAGACATTGATTCAATGTGATTAAATGAAAAGGTCAATAACTGATTATACTGACCCTTTGGTCCCAACCTCTCTCTTTCTCTTGCCTCTTCCTTTCTCCCTTTCTTCTCTGCTCTCTGAGGTCCTTCCTCTCTCTCACACTCTGCCAGGCAGCGGCTCACTCAGATGTTACCCCCCATGTTCTTTGCTATAGAGCTGTATTCATACGATGGTTTGTGATCTTGTGATGAAATGAATCCTAAATGTCTTCACTCTGTGGAAGCCTGGGATGACTCTCCCTGATTCTCTTTCTGTATCTCTCTCTCTTGGGTTTGGGATTCCTCTGCATGGATGATAATGGCCCACAACTGTATCATCATTACCTCTGAAACCTAGATGCCCTACCCGACAACTCTTAACAGTTTCGGCAACATATTGTCAGTGTCACTGATGGGTGTTTTACAGGCCAGTGATTGCTGCATTCTCTCATTTGTATTTCATTAATAACGGTGAAATTAAACTTTGCTCAAGAATCATTTAATATGATCTGAAACACAGAGAAACATGAAGGATTCTGGTGCACACACAGAAATTCTTGCTGGCAGTCGGCCAACCCTGGAGGATAACAGCCAGAATCAGCCCAGATGCGGCAGTATATGGGCCAGACTAAGGGTAAGGGGCCGGAAGCTTCCACCAGAAAGATTTTGCTATCTGGGAATTACTCAACAGCAAAAGCAATTAGCCTACAGTTACATTACTCATTATATTATGGCTTCATCAAAGACACATCACACATTTATTCTATATTTAACACGTGGATACAGAAAATGAGAGACTGTGGTTCAACAAGCAGCCACCCTAAGGTTTGGAGGAATTTACTGAACATCAACAGTTAGCTTAATGTTAGTGCCAGTGATTGCATGCAGCAGCACTAAAAAAAAGCTTCATCAATCAAACTCCCAGTGTGACAGCGAACAAGGTAACTCCCAAAAAAAGGTAATGGGATATTGGGATTAGTAATTGTAATGCAATTACTGAATTTCAAATTGTAATCATCAATACTACTCATTACTGAACCAAGGAATCACATAAATCTTGTCAAGTTTGCTTCTTAAGCTTATTTAAGTAATGAGTTACATCCAGACAAGCACCAGTTTCAAGAGCAGCAGCATTGTTATTGTTAGTACCGAGTCACTGTAGCCTTAAGCAGCACTGTATATAGAAACAGCTCAATTGTGCTGTCAAAATCATTTCAACTAACTGCATTGTACTTGTCACACACCGAGATGTTAAGTCCTCTGCTTCAGTGGTAGAATTCCACATTGTGCCATAAATAAAGGTACTCATTCTTCCTATAGCTGTCCAGTATTGTAGCAGTATATCCAGTGACATACTGTACATGATGTTTGACATGATTTGATCAGATGTTTGACCTTAACTTGTATTGGCTTCTCAAAAGGTTTCTGTATTTATATGTAACAGTTTTTGTTGGTGTATAATTTTGCTTAGTGGGTCTTTCTGTTTAGACTAAATTGGCCTTTTGTTTCACTTCATTCATTTAATTTATTTTATTTTTTTTATGATTCATCTGTTTGAGTTGCTAAACAAATAAGAGATTTGCATGTGGGTGGTGATTTAGAGGTCTGATGCCAGGCTACTTTGGATTGAATCTGTTGCTACTCAGTGAGACATTGTTTGTGACATTGGGTTTTCAAATACACCTAACTTGTCCTGACTAGTAGATTGGAGAGTGGAAAACAAAAAACCTGTCCATGACTCTCCCCACTATGAAATGTTCATTGCTTATAAAAAGACTGATCTCTGTGTAATCACCATAGCCTTTGATATTATCATCCCTCTCATTAAAGCATCTGGTTCCTATTTATTCACAAATAATGCTAAAGTGCAAAAGAAAACATGTCTTTATTCTTTGTAGTAGTAAAAAAAATTGCTAGTCTTTTACATTATTAGGGCTTCAACGAGAAAGGTTTGAGTCTAAGCCATGGTCATCTCTGACTACAGCTTGCATGGTCTCCCTCTGGGACACAGTTACCTTTGATGCCAAGAAACAACAAATACTTTTGCCATTGCAATTTAAAAAGGCACTTACCTTAGAATTGGAGCAGGTCCCTCAGAGCTGCCCACGGCTTCTTAAGCATTAGCAGGGTCAACTGCAGAGAACATATGTCATCACAGGGGTCAGAAATATATACATGACTCCGGTCCTAATGATTAAGATTAGAATTACCATTTACTATACGTTAAATTGAAATGTAATAGTAGTTAAATAGTTAAATACAAGCAGAAACCACCTCCAAATGTGTAACTGTAACACACACACTTTGCAGTACATACACAGTTATGTCCACATGGCAGGATCAGAGGAGGTCAAGCCAAGGTTATCAACATTTGTCTTACATATTGATCAAAATGTGCCACTGGGAAATGAGAGGTCAGAAGGTGGCAAACTAAATCAAAGGCAAATACTAACAGTGACAAAATGTGGGGAGCGCGTCCCACCCCCGCCCCCAAAGCCCTTCTGAGGGAGCTGTTAGCCTGTGTAAATTACACTAAAATTTGTGAAGGGACATAGGCTCTGAGACCAATTAGGTTCAAGGCCGCAGGGCATCACTGAATATGGCATTGCTGCACCTCTCAAGAGCATGTTCCAGGTCAGAGAAAAACAACATACAAAACAAGCACATACACATGACCACACACACATGACCACATACACATGACCACATACACATAACCACATGTGCACTCACACAACACAAAGTGTGAAAAACGAGTTTTCTATCCCCATCGAAGATACATTATGCATGATTTGTAATGAGGTGGGGTGATTCAGTGGTTCTCCACTATAGCCTGTTTTTCACCTATATGTGACCATTACTTTTTTTCTGCGGAGGTTCATGCATTATTTTACAAAGAAACCATATTATTAATTCAGCCATAGCAATGCTTCACAGCTTCTGATATTGATCACAGGATATGAGGTCCAATTGCTTGTTCAAGCACATTTCAGCAGAGTGAAGTGCTTACCGTCAGGGGACCCAAGCAGATTTCTTCAGTTGAAGTGCTGTATCACATTACCGCATGTGTTGTCTTAAGGGTCAAAAATGATCCAGCACTGTGTTTAAAAGCAGAGAAAACCCCCTAAATTATATTTTTTTCAACTTGAAATTTGATGAATTTTCCTACAGTGACCCCAACATTAGAAAACGTGAAACATTTGTTCACATTTCCATGAAAGGTTTACACCAAGCAGTTATACACATACACACACACAATGAGAAACTGAGATTGTGTGTGCCACTGACTGAACACAAAACTAAAACTCACTTGTGCATGTGCAGCATCTCCTCTCCATGACCCCGCACGACACAAGTTCACAGCCAGAATAAAAACAATTTCAGACAAAATAATTTTTTCTTGAAAGCATTGTTTACTAATGGGAAATGCAGTCAGAGGCCATACAGGTGCTGGTGATGACAATGCCCCCAGTTCTCTCTTTGATGAAGCCACGAGTGCATGTGTTCACAGGTCATAGATCTGAGTTTTCCTGATGTCCAGGAGGAACAACAGAACAATGATTAAGAAAAGGAGGATGTATCTTAAGAAGAAGACGGGGAAGAATACAACCCAAGGCACGATGCATCATCTTCAGATGAAGAAGAAATTCCTCAAGCTGAAAGAGAGACATTTTTGTCAAAGAACAGGAAAATAACATGGTCCTTGTCACCATATGACAACCAGGGCAGGATGGCAGCACGAAATGTCATAAGGATGACATTCGACATCAGGAAGAAAATCATCCCGGAGATGACAAATTTGGACAGTTTCTGGCAAAGGAGACAACTGGCAAAGGATGGATGAGATTGACCTGGCTGCCTACATAGAGCTGCTAATCTTAGCAGGTGTGTGTGGGTACAGAGTTGACGCTACATCTAGTCTCTGCGATGCAAATTGCATTGCTGTAATTTTTTTCTGTGACATTGATACTAATTTCTGATACTAATCTTTTTTGCAAAAAGGTCGCTGTCCATTCAGGCAGTATATGCCCTGCAAGCCAACAGCGTATTATGCCCAGGAAAGCGTGGAGGAAAGTGGAGGCCCGGAGAAGAACCAGGGGATGCGGGTTGTGCTTGATGTGACAGATGGACTGAGGGAGCACGATGATACATTTCTTCACCTCTTAAGAATTCAGCCAGCAGCGCCTGAAGAAGGAGATCACCATGCTTGGCACAGTTAGAAAGAACAAGCCTGAGCCACCCCCCCACCCCCCCACCCCCCTGCACTCTTCCCAACAAAGGGGGGACAAGGCCTTCTCATCAAAGTTTACCTTCACCCCCACCACCACTCAAGTTTCTTACCTCTCAAAGAGGAACAAGAATGCGGTCCTCCTGAGCACACTGCACAAAACGGCTGAGCTCAGTGGTCGTGAGGGCAGGAAGCCAGCAATGATCCCAAACTACAGCCACAACAAAGGAGGTGAAGAACTCAAAGCTGCAGGAGGATGACTACCCGCAGGCCCCTGGTCATCTGCCATAACATCACACCATGCCTCTGTGATATGGAACAGAATCATCTCTACCTGGATGCCTGGTCAGTAGAACAAGAGGAGGGTCCTCGTGGAGCAGCTGGAGAAGGCATCTCTAACCCCACACATTGAAAGAAGGGAATATCTTCCCCACACGGCAGTCTCTGTGGCGTTTGTGAAAGCTCTTCAGGGAGGGGGATGAATCTTGTCCTGATCCCTCTGAGGCTGCAGTGGGGGGCAGGCAAGAGAGGAGGAGATGGCAATTCTGCCCCCAAAGAAAGACTATAAAAAAATACCATGTGCTGCACATAAGAGAAATACATCTGCAGTCTGCTAACACACACTTGTGTGGGTAAATGGGAGAGTAGTATTTTGTAGTTGTAGTATATAAGCATATAACACTATGTTGCCAAAAAAGTTCAAGATTTGTTTCCCTTCAATTAAAATCCTTTCAAAACTACTTTCTGCACGTCTGCTACATACAAGTTTTACCTCTTGCTAAAAAATGACTGTTTACACCTCTGCAGTATCTTTCGCAATCATAATAATAATAAGCCCCAAAAATAACAACAGTGTCCAGCTATTTTGACAAATTATTGAGCCTTTTTATACAAAATTAACCCGACCAATGTAACCAATGGACTTCAGGTTGTGGGCAATAGTCAGACGGTATTGAGAGACGGACTAAGAGATTGTTGGTTTTGGTCTTTTCATGGGATTCTTTACATTTTAACTATATTTCGTATTTCTTCCTATTCTGTAATACATTCTGTGACCATAGTGCTTATAGTGAGTTGAGAGTTTCTCAAATGTGACATATAGTAATTGGTCAGTAGAGAATGATCTGTGAAGCTTTAGCAGTCAGTCACTTCCTAATATGCTAATATTCTGCACAGCTGTCGTCAGGCAAGTGTGCGGTATCTTGACAGATTTCCAAACACCTCACAAACTGACTTTTATTAAAGACTGTGTGTTTAAAGATCAGTTCAACCATTTTTATTACAGCCAGCTGCAGCCATTCAACAATGAGCCTTTTAGGTGGGCATGTTGTTTCATTAATATTCCTGCACATAAAAATTGCCCTTGACTTTCACTGGCTCCATTTTATTCTTTTACAGTCCCATCAGATCAGCTGCTGCATCCTATTACTAAACAGATTTCAGCCCATCAGAAGCCAGCTGATACCTATTTAACTGATGAATGAAGATTGGGTGGTACGGTGTTAAACTATACTGGCTACAGATACAGATTTAACTATGTAGATCAAAGTAAAGAACTCATAACAATAATACGGAGAGTCTCATAATGCTCCAAAGCTCAAAGAGTGTGGCGTTTGAAGCTCACAGACTCTTCTTCAAACTTAACTTTGACAGGGACACAGGACAATAGTAAAAACTGACTCACAACATCACGTCTCAACACACTGATAGGGATTATCATCACAGGCCACAGGGGAGTGTTGGACAGGTGGCTTAGACAGGTCAACTTTCATAGTTGTCTCAAGGACCACTGTGATCCATCGAGTCCCACTGTGTTAATAACTATGACCTTTTTTTCTTTTAGGTTAGATCCATCCCTCTCAGGTGAAATAACCTCCATCCAAACAGTATGAGGCTCAGCTCCGTCTGAGACCATGGGCTCATCAGCGACAATTAGGTGCAATGGGAAACGTTCACTACTATTATTACTATTACTATTACTACTATTATTATTACTACTATTTTATCAACATTAAGTGTGATAATGTAATCTGAATTCCATCAAAGCAGTGCAGAGGAATAAATGTCACTTAGATCTATGTGAAATCAGAGTGAGCAACATGTACGTTATCCCTGAGACTATGTAAAAGTTCTATTGTATTTAAAATTTGGTTGTATCCACAGATCGTATATGGTAAGGTTGTATCAGACTTTTTTTAAAACCTTTGAGACTTACTGGGAGGCCCCCGGAAAGAAAACTTGGAGGTGACTGGAGATGTGTTATCTGTCAATCACCACACTACACATTACAAAATGGACTACTTTTTCATTAGATAGCACAAAAGAAAACTTGGCATCTGTCTGAACCCTTTGCCAGAAGAAAAGGAAAGGAGGTGACTAACAAAAAAAAACAATGAGTCTGTAAATTGAAGACATTTCTTTCCTCTCTACAATCGCCACAGCTGTGACAGCAGTCACTAATTTTTTCCCACTTTTAGCCTTATAGCCAAACACAAGCAGGTACCTCCAATACCAAGGGAGGGATAATCTTTTCCACGAGTAGCATTGTTCGCTGGGATGAATTAGGTATTGAAGGAACAGCCCTGGAGTCACGTTGAATATAGTGGACATTAAAAATATCTTTTTCTAAGCATTAGGGTTTCATTTCAACTCTGGGGTGCACATTTGGAATTAGACTCTGAAGAGCAAGTCACACAGACAGACTGAGCGTTTCAAGAGAAAAAAAAATGAAAGTCAAACTTTCCTCACTTCATCTACAATATTTAAAAAGTCTGCAGGAAGGGGGAGTGGGTTATTGTTCAAGGCGAAACAAGTAATGCTAACAAAGCATTGTTCATCAAAATGTGATGCATGTTATGATGAATGATATCTAAAATAAGCCAGTATGCTACAGAGTAAGAAAATCTGGACAGCTGTATGTAGGTCACAGTGCAAGAGTTGAATAACCTCTTCTTTTTTTTTTTTACGTTGTTAAAAGTAAGCCCAGAGTTGACTTAAAGCTCTGTAGTGGCTGTCTTTAGCTTCGCTGTTGAATTGTATGCTTAACACTTAATTTATATTTCTGTAAATCACTAGTATGTATTTGTCTTTTTTTGTTCTTCCTCATTTTTGAATCTAACCGGTTTAACATTAAGCTGAGGTATATGAAAGGCTGTTCCTACCACAATTTTCCTAGAACTTATTATAAAGCTCAACCTAATACATTTAATCTGAATCAAATGGACATTGGTAAATGTGCTTCATAACCAAACCATATTCTTTCAAGGTCCAACAATAGTATGCATTAGGGCAATACATCTTCACACTGAGTCACCCTCTATTAACCAGCATCTTTCATTAGTCTCTTCTTTTGTGAGTAGCATGTGGTTAAAGATGAATCAGACCATTAGCTATTTGTAAGAATTCATGAATATTTACATTCTTTGGCAACAAATCAAATAATAGATTTTTCCACTACACTCCATGCTGTATAATTAGCTTACTAAGAATGTGCATTAGTGTATTATTAATATGTTATGACATTAGACAACAGAGTCTGGTGTTGCTTTCTTCCTACTCTCAAATGAGAGGCCAAAAGCTTTTATCTGGCGTTCTATTTATCTTTATTATGCATGTGGTTGCTCAAGACACAGGGCCTGTGTATATGCAGACTGTATGGTCTTGTTGGCCCTCATCTGTTCATTGTATACAGTATATGCAACTAGGTATCTGCATTAACATTTTTTTATTTTTTTTATTGTGTGCGTGTGTGTTTATTTCGAACTCTTTATTCACTCGCAGACAGTAATTCTTTGCAAATGTGATTAGATGTGAGTAGAACTCATCAATCCGTGAAGATGAGACAGCAGCCCTGGAGCAGTGGATTAAAGCCAAATGAGTCAGTCTGTGGTGGAAAACAGCACCGAGTAACTCTACTCACTACCCAACTACCACTTTGTTCATGTCTCCATTGCCAGCTGAGAATGAGTCATCTTGTATTGATGTCGGTGTACCCCCATGCTGAAGCTTTGTGGACGGCCACTGGACTGAGATCCTCACATGAATCAGTCACAGTGTGAGCAGCTATATTTGAAACGCCTTCACCTTCATCCATATTTGTCAGTCTGTAAACCAGCCCAGTAACAGAAGGATTTACGGTCCGTGTTGGACCATTACACACCACAAATTTACATCCAATGCCAACTCTTTATGTCAGCGCAAGGCAGCAAGTTAGTGTGACTGTCATGCATGAAACTGGGCCACGATTTTTACATAACCATCACCATGTGATTTAGTTGGCTAACCCAACCATACCTTACTCCTAAAGGCATCTAGTTTTTGACCATAGTAGTTCTGTATGGAGTCATGTTTTTATAATTGTTTCCCTGTTTTGTTTGTTTTTGTGCAAAAGCATGAACACATGGTTGATGCAATTCACTTTCCTGCTAATAGTGTCACACTACTCCTCTGATCAACAGGTGGCAGCAATATCCCAAGAAATGCAGCAGGGTGCCAGCGAGGGTGAGGTCAGGTGACATTTATATTTTTGTCCAAGAGTATAGTAACCGAACCCGACCCAAAGCCAGGAAGCATTCTGTTTTTTTTTTTTTGCCTGAACCCAACCGACGATGCAGTCAGAGTAAGCCGAAGCACTGTGTTCGTGTAATCTGGTTGTTGTTACCATGGTCACAGCTTGCCTGATTACACATGCTTGGGCACACTGTAAATGACTATCAAAAGGCAGACACGACCGTACCCGCCCTGAACATCATTTCTAAATTCTCGTCCAAACCCGGCACGACCTGTTGGATTCTGTCGGGGTCCATTGGGCTCAGGTCAGGTTTCCACCCTCTACTTTGACGGTTGAGGTTGAGGATGTTGTTCTATGAGGAAGAAATCGCAATTGCACTCATTGCATTTGTGATGCCTCAAGGACGTTTTGATGAGTCACACTGAGTGTAAACAAACATCTTGTTTATTTACAAGGAAACTCCACAGGACACCTTTAACCTTAAGTGTTTTAGTTGCCTAACCCTACCATAACCATAATTCACTTTTCATAACCACTATCTTTCCCCAACCTCAATCATACTCTAATTGTCATTCACAGTGAAAAACAAGAATTTAATCCTATACGGAATCCACAGTTTTGCAGCATCATCCAAAACTGCATTTCTTGCCTGGTGATGGGGTTGTATAAGTAGCACATATTCAGGTTAATAGGCATTGGAACTTGGATAATTATATTCTAATTCAATTTCCAATTCAATCAAATTCTATTTGGCCTCAGAGTAACTCTCACCCATTTTCACTAAAGCATGCATAAGGTTTTTTCTTTATCTCCCAACATACCGTGTAGCAGAAGGCACAAAAAGCATTAAATGTGTGCTGTAATATAAACAATTATATATCATTTTAATATAATTCTTATCATGAGCATACAGCCTGACCTGACTGGGCCTTTATGTAAAGGGCTGGCTTTCTAGACACACTGTGGGCTACCAAGCAACTCCATTTCTTGCATCAAATAACCCAGGCTTTAGTTTAGATTCAGCACCATGTCTTTGGAAGAAAATAGAGCACAGGCGTGGAACCCAAGGGGTCTACAGAGCGTGGAGTGATTGCTTTTAACATACCTAGTCTCGCTTTACCCTCTCTGCAGTGTTAGGGAAAGTCAAGAGCTTTCCACGTGTCCAGTAGATAGGCTATACAGCTGAAATTTGTTTTAGATGTTTTACACTTTCTGTGGAAGGTACAAAGCTGGTCATAAAAAACAGCTCCTTTTTGAAGCAGAATACTTTGGAAGATTATGCTGGAGTGTAGGTTTGCAATTCCATGGCTTTCTCAGTGATACAGTTAATTTAAACAATAGAGAGAAGGATATATTTGGCTTTCCCTTCTTTTTTATTTAATAACCTATTGTCTATGAATCTTTATAGTATTTTAAAAGACCCCTGTCTGATGAAAATCAAGTGTTTAACCTTGTTAACATGTCCATATGATACAAGACATATCATGAGTGAAATAAGCGGTCAACGCCATGACTGTGTATTTCCACCTTGGAAACGCAACAGATTCAGACAGCCAGGGATTCATACGTCACATAACCTACGGAAGCAATCCTTTCTTGCAGGGACGGGGGCAAAATAAACCCAAAACCTTGACTGTGCAGAGAGCGAGAGTTTGCATTAGCACAGCCACTAACACTACATCACCCACTGCCTGCTACAGGCTAACAAACAACATAAACAATTAACTACACTCACCATTCACATGCGGTCTTCTAGTCATCGATTTTGGTGCACAATAAACTCCTGAAAAACTCCTGAGACTGGGTCTGACTGAGGCTCAAACATGAGGCTGTGTCTCTCCAATGTTTCTCGCACTAATCATATTGATATACATTCCTCTTTCACCGGTAAACCTCGCACAAGCAGCGCTGATGGGTGCAGCACAAAGCCTGATCCAGAATTTCTTAATGAGGAAGTAAGGGTAGATTTGCTTCCAGCCCCAGTTTTCCTTTTTTCACTTTTTATGTGGGAGAACCATGTTAAACAAAATATTAATCATAGCGCAATATTTTTACTTAGTTTAAAACATGTCAAGAGGAACTTTACGTGTAAGTTCGGTTTGTTTATTATCTCTGAGAAGAGTACCGACGTATCAGAGGAGTAGACCACAAGAGCAAGAAATACATGAGTGTCAGTGATGTCATTATTACTTTTGATTCCTGCCCTTGTCTTTTTAATATTGCCCGGTCCTCCCCTCAGGCTGTCCCTGTCAGCCAGTTTCAGTCCCTTAGAGCCCCTGTCTTTATATGGAACCTTCTAAAAAGTCATTCCTCAGCCGTCCACCAGATGCCCTCAGACTTTCCCTCTTGTCCCAGACACCTGACCTCTCCTGCCCACTCACACACCTGTTCCCACTTTCCCCATTATCCAGCCAGTACTTCAAACCTGCCTGTTCCACCATAATGCCATGGACTTCCATCCCTGCCTGCCCACCTGCCTGCCTGCCCGCCTTACTTCACAATTTCTTATATTAAAATCACTGAACCATTCCTGCCTGCCTGGTCTGTGTCCACCTTGCCGTGCTCCATATACACCTTCAGTGACAGGTGTCATTTCATTCCCTTATAGTCCTTGCCCCACTGGGGGGTTATGGGTCATAGACTATGGCTCAATCATATAGCATCAGCTGTATATCTCTCTTCGCTCATCGTCTCTGTCTTCATCCTCATCCATCCATCCTGATTACACCTCTAATGGTTCCTCTTCACAGCAGCCACCAACTGTAATGGAATTATGCTTGAATGAACAGCCGTGTCTCTGCACTTCTCCCTTTTTCTCTCCTTCCGTTTTTTTTTCTCCTCTTTTAACACAAATGCACGCTCTCACTTCTTCTCATTTTCATTTACAGAAAGCTGTTTGCACATTAAATACTCCAATGCATTCAACACTATTGGGGCATAGAGGAAGAAAAAAGAAGAAAGCAGCATTACTGTCAAATTTCCAGATTCAGAGTATTTACTTTGTATGCTTTAGTCAAAGGATGAGAGACAACAAACAGTGCAGAGGCTCCTCACATATATCCAGTGTGTGCAACACTCCACTCAGTGGGAAAGATAGTTCATCCTCTCCTTCCTTGCCCTCTGTTTCCACAAGAAAATGCTTTTATAATCGCTCATATTTAGCATTATTCTTCGATTTCATCCCCCACCCCCCTGCGCTTCTGTCTCTGCCTCTCCAAGTCTGTATTGTGACACTGTAGTGTACCCTCTCGCTCTCCTCAGGGAAAATCATCCTTCCATCGTCCAACCCCGCCAGCCTTATCAGTGACAGGGGAGAGATGAATAAGGGATCAAAAGAGCCTTTTCTCTCCCTTTTTTCACACTGTCAGGTTATATTTACTCTGGGTCCCAGTGGCTCGGCACAATGCCATACACACCAATTACACATGACAGGCTTTTTCATTTCTGGGACCTGGGGTGGTGCAGTTGTGTCGTTATTGAAACCTTTCTACCAAACATGTTCAAGGGCAGACCAGCAACATACCTATGAAGTTAAGGGTAAATAACCTCCTCTTGAACTCTACAAGTTGCTCTTTTCACAATAACTTGATTGCATTGGAGTTCAGAATTAAGCCTTCATTTGGGGGATTTCATAGAAGTCCGTTTCACCAACCTCGTCTCCTAGAAAATATGTTTTGTAGGAAATGTATTTGCTGGCTGAATTATGTTCAGAGGCAACAGGTTTTTTGAATGAAACAAGTGCTACACTTATTAACGGCTGTGGAGGCAGCAGGAGGTGGTTGGAGTGGATGGTGGGCGGAAAAAGTGCATGACTGTCACACCAAAGACCAGGATTCACATGCCATCAGGTTTAGGCAACTAAAGCACTTTGGTTAAGGTTAGGGACAGACCGCGGTTTTGGTTAAATGTAAAATAAACAGTTTGTATCTGAATTCACTGTGAGCTTTTTCTGTTTTCAACCAGACCACAATCTTTCCCCAACCTTGACCAAGCGCTATGAGTACCCACAGATAACCATAAAAAAGGTTAACAATCAGTACACATGGATTTTGTACCAGAAGATCCGATAATTTGACAGAAAACAAATACATCATCTGTGATCATGTTATTGATATGTATCACTATCAACGTATTTTCCAAATATTTAAATGAATGTTGATAGAAAACGTTATCTGGTTGAAATTGTGTTTTCTACAAAATGTTATTTGCTGTTGCGGTTCAGTTGTGCAGAAATGCAATTTTTTAGGAGACACAGTTGGTTTAAGTCTTTCCTCAGAGTATATTTTACAGCACACTAAAGCCAGAATGTGTTAACATGAAAATATATAATTGATGGAAAAGTATCACTAAGATACTGTTACCTCATGTGAGACCAATAATCAACTTGAACCACAAATGGACAACTTGTTTGGTGGTGTGATTCATCCACGAATTCTATTCTGGTTCAAACAAACCAATGCTGCAGAAAAAAAAAAAAAAATCCCCAAATCCCACAAATCATTTAAAAGGAGACAATAACTAACACCAGCAGGGAAGCCAATGTAATGACCCATGTCTCATTCTTTTAAAGGATAAACAGATGCCTCTTTTCATTCTTTTGTTAAATCCATACCTTCACTGCAGCTTCACTGCTGCACATCTGATGAGGTACCCTCTGCCGCTAAAATAGGATCAAAGTTAATAACTAATCCCTGATAAAACAGGCAATTTAGTTTTGCAAAACTAAAGCAGGCCAAGATTCCCAGTGTGTTTGAGTGTTTACCCAGCCCCCATTACAATGTACTAAAACCTTGGCTCTGGTGTTGAGGACTGGCAATAACCCACCACTTAATGAGTAAGGCCTACTGCTGCTCCTGCCAGGCGATAATCTTCTCTTGGCATAACCAAATCAAGCATAGAAATGTTCTTATCAGGAAGGAACAGCAGACATCCCCCCCCGAACACCCAACGGACCCCCGACTTAATTGATTTTCACCATCCCAAGGCAGCTCATTCCGTGCGTTAGACTATTTTATTTACTGGACTGCTTGTTTGGGTGCTAGATTATTTTCTGCCTGTTTTCCTGCCCATTTGATTTGATGATGTGATCCAGGCCTTGATGGTGGCTGTGCAAAAATAGCCTGGATGTGGATGTGTTTTGTTTTTTTGTTACATTCACTTGTGTTTCAAACATGTCCTGTAAGTTTTTCTCAGAAATGTTTCAGTGCAATTAAATTGGTGGGTTATTGGCTTACAAAGTAACCCTCCCACTGCAAATTGCTGTACAATGAAGCCATAATGAAGCCTTTGTTCAGGTAGGGGGTGATTTTTTTTTGTCCCTACAGATTCTACACTGTATTATCCAATTTGCAATAATGCAAATTACATACTTTAATAATAAGACACTGAAATACATCAGAATAATTATAATCACTAAGACATAGATCCTATTTACAGACTATGGTAGACTAAGGTCTTTTAAGCCTTTTACAGAAGACGGTTCTCTTGAACAACTCTCTATGTGCTCTTATCATTATTATTAGAAAAAGCTTACTTTAGGTGTGTTTTTACGTCCAGCTTCTTTGTCAAATGTTTTAATTCTGATTGGAAGTCATTAGATCCTGCACAACACAGCTCATCCGATTTGTCTTCCCAATTCTTCTTCTTCTTCCCCCTAATTACCAGTTCCACTTTGGCTCGTCCCTGGGGCTAGCATTAATCTCATCATGTTTCACCATCTTTTTGTCTTTCTCATAACATATTGCATATTTTCAGTTGGAGGAGGCAGCTTGGTAATAGGTCTGTCCTTTTTAAAATAATGAAAATGATATCTGGTTGTGTAATAGGTTCATAATTGTGTACTGACAGAATCGCTTTCACTGATCGTTCCTCATGCTTCTGCTGCATTTGTGAAAAACCTCCACAGTGCGACAAGGGATGGACTGTTGGTATTATTATTATCATTATTATTGTCCAGTTTTTCAGCTGTCATGTTAATAGTACAGTATAGGAGGATTATTTTATGGTAAACAAAAATGCAATATTTTATCAGACAGCCCAGAATTTCTACAGTTTGCCATCATTGCTTGAAAAAAAAAAAAAAAGAAGTCCACATTCAAACTCTAGAAAGACCTGGATTCGAACAACTTTCTTCTGATTTTCCACATCTTCCTCGAATTTGTTATGTCTGTTTCTCCCTATACTGCAGTGCTTGTCACTGCAAACTCCTGCTGCTGGCCTGGGGACAGTCTCTGCCTCGATTAAGAAGCCAAAGCAGCACCTGGAGGCAATAAAGCCTTCTACTGTTACAGGAATTCTTTGCTCTCCTCTGTATCACAAAAGTTATAAAAACTTAAGTGGCACTCAAAGACACGAAACTATGTGCTAAAGAAAAAAAATGCAGTTAATTTCCTGTAACATTCGACTGACATATCAACTGACTTTGTGGCTTTAGCAAAGTATAAATGCAACCCGATGTCTGTCCGAAACTGACTAGTGGTTTATTTTGGCTTCTGATACATAATTAGAGTCTGTTTTGATGGAAGTCCACTGGCCAGTCACTCCAGAACATCCTCTTTATAAACAGTTGTCCTCTTACAATATATAACTAGTGAAGGACTGAACACATTTTCCAAAATGTGTCTTCAGCAGTCCATTTAGTTGATTTAACTTGAAGCGGGAGAGTGTAGGAGTTGGATAATTGTTGTTCCATTACTCCGAAGTCCATGTCTTCTCAGCAGGTTCAGCTACTTGGCTGCCCAGGAAGATTTGTTCCCTGAAAGTCGTTTTTTACGTTCCTTAATTTCAGTTCCCGGTTTGTCAGATTGACAGTCCATTATAGCAATTTGGCTGTGCAACAGCCTTGTCAGCGGTAGATCATCATTTCCTGCACTCCTTTACCCTCCTTTCCCAAGTGCATACAAAGTGAGAGAAGAGCAGGATACAGTCTGGCATGCTGTTGTTTACCTTGAGTGGATTAGCATACACAGAGATTAAAGTTTTCTGTTTATACTGTTAATTTGAGTCAAGCTAGTGTTATCCATACTTAGTGTCATAAGCAAGAAGAGTGCTTTGGTATTATATAATGGTGATGGATACATGGAAGTGGTCCACAATACAGACAAATGAGAGCTTGAGTGATCTACATACTGTGTCACCTCCCATCCTAAATATTAAGTGGCTGTAATTGATATTTTCATAATAATAGAAGAAATGACTACATTTAATGTGAAAAGTGATTTCTCTATGACAAACCCATCAAGAATCACCCAATTTTCAGTTCCTCTCAGCTCGATGGAGCTTTCCAGTGTCTTTCGCTCATTGTTTTCGGTTTCTCACCTGCAACTTTGTTGTTTTGGTTAACTGAGCCCGCTCTCATTGCATTGTTTTTGGATGTGGCAGCTAGAGAAAAAGCACTAAAAACCCCATTTTATGCTACCTGTGCAACACCTAATGGCAGAAAAACAAAAGTTAATGACTAACTAGTGAAAACAGCAGAGCATTTAGTGGCTAAAGAGAAAAGTATTTCACTCGTGAGTTAGTGGAGAGCAACACAGAGCTAAAAGGCGAGTAAATATTGGACTTCCATTCATCAGGTGGACAAGAACACATCTCCTAATGAATGTTAATGCTGCAGCATCTGCTGGATGTGTAAATACACAACTGTTTGCTGACATAAGGTGACAGCGTGTGTTCACACCTTGTTTCTGCTGCTCTTTTTTTTTCTACATATTTTTATCCAGTAGTTTTGCATCGGCCGCGTAATTTGCTGAACAAAGGTGACAGATGATTTGAGTCTATTTTTCATGCTGACAAATTCTTTAAGTACATATTTTCGCTTTGTGCACTAAATATGTGTTAAATAATGTTTGGAGAAATATGCAGTAAACTCATCACTCCCCTGTGGCTCATGTATATTCAGATCTTGCTGTCATAATAGATGTTATTGCTGGAAAAATACAAATCTTTATATTAATCACTTGCTGCTTTCTAGCAATGTACAATGACAGTGCACTTATTTTACTCCTCTGGCACACAGTAGGAAAGGGCTGAAGGATCAAGCAAAAGCAATTGCTATGGATATTGTGGTTTTTTTTTCTTTTTAATACAATTGTCATCCGATCTTCTTGGGCTTATGTCTGCCACTGGAGAGATCCCATTTTGTTTTCATTTGCTCCCGTGAGAAAAAAAAAACAACAGTTTTTGCAAGTAAGAAAGCAAAATGTAGATAAGACAAGACACTGTGTGCTCATTCTGTCCCTCTGAGAAGGCATTTAACAAGGGGACAGAGCTGTATGCGACTTCACCTGTGATAAAATGAGTGCTGCAAGTGACAGTTTATGAAAGCCCCCACCACCAGCAGCTCTTGATACTTGAAATGCATCTTTTATCTTCCCTGAGCATCGTAATCACGTCTATATTTAGATTCTTTCCCATGTTCTCCTGTTATTTGTTGTCACCGTGCCATTGCTTGGTCTAATCGGTCGACTGCATCCTTTCACTCCTCCGCAAGCAACATGGAAGCACTTAAACAAAATCGTGTATAACGATTAAGTACATATTACATCAACATGCAGAACATATTGTCGCTGTAATTTAATTAACAGCAATTACATCCATGTTTCATTCACCTTATCTAAGTCATATAAATAATAGTTCCACTCTAGCTGAGAGCTATTCATCAGCACTAGTTACCTATACGAAGGCAAAGTGTGGTCAAAATTAAGTTATAACCTGTATCTGACTTTCTTACATCAAACATTTTTGTTTTACAACTCATTTCCATCAAAACTATTTATTTAGTTCATAATTACAAAGCAGACAGGTTACTTCACTCTGGCTCGGTGATCTGTATGCTGTAGGACTCATCACCGCACTTACTGCACTGTAACATCACAGCATATGTAAATGAAAAACACCAATTCTGATTAACTGACTGAATTTGGGTTTTTCAGTTTGTCTTCATAGGACTAACACAGCCGCTAAATCCATTCATTATTGATAAGAAAAGAAAATGTGACTCTACTGCTAAAAAGGTAGCTAGCAGATCTCAGGAGCTGCCATCTCAGTTTCTCACAAGTGAATTTTTATGTGACTTGGTCTGCACTCTGTTTCCTGACTAGTGGTTTACCGGGCTTCCGATACATCATTTTATAAATGTATTAAATTATAAATTAAGGTATTGTATTGATTTCAAAATAATTATTGATACTACTCGAACGTATGGAAACCTTGCCAAACACTGAAACACAAAAAAGATCAGAATGCTGAGAAGACACATTATTGATAGATACTACAGAAGATTATTCATAGGCAGGGTGCAGTATCTGCATTATTTAGGTTAGGATATTGTCTAGGTTCTCTGACAATGAGGGTTTAATAATCAGCCTAAAAAGATATAAAATGAAAACATTACAACCTTTCTATTGGTTTTACCGTTTGCTGTCCAGCCTGATTCCAAACTTAAAACGTTTTATTCTAACCTTTACTGCTTCTTTAGTTACTGCACTGCACTTTTACTTCCTCCTCAAGTTTACTGTTATTATCCTGGTTTTTCTGGTTTCTAATCCTGCTTTCTGCAGCTGTGGCGCCTGTATTCCTGAACAGCGAGTAAGTAGCTCTGCAGCCCCACAGGGAAGACTGTTGTCTACTTTCATGTTCACTATGCATACTGCAGACTTCAAATGCAACCAGGAGTCATCATGTCTTATGCAGGATGCCTCACATAAGTCTGCAGTAATGTCTGAGCAGGGGTCTGACAACAGGATGATTCATTAATTAATTGTAGGAAACACAGAGAAGGTAGCGGGGAAGGAGATGTATGGCCCTTTAAACTTCATTCATGAGGCATGCATCAACAGAAAGTTCATGGCGAAATTCCTCCTTGCGTCTATATGGAATATTTGGATCTAGATTCTTGCCGATGTAGGGACTACTAGCAGAGCTAGTTGGTGACCTAATGTAGCTGGTGACCTAGCCGGGACATGCTAGCACTAGGCAGTCCGAATAGCTCCCTACACTTCTGTTTTCTCTGGACAGTCCTATCAAAGAAAGAAAGCAAGCTCTCCAAGCTAACAAGCTTGCATACTGCTTGCTAATTGTCATTGAATGGTCAGTTAGCAAGCTCATTAGCTTGTTTGAAAAAGATCTGCATAATTTATTCAAATGAAGTAGTACCATGGACTCCAGTTTCACAACAGTCTGAGAGCCATGCGTGTTTTGTGGAGCAGTTTATTCCCACGAAAGAGGAAGTTAAATAAAAGTGGATGGCGCTACACTGCTAATAAGCTTTGCTTCATCCATTTTCGACTGGCTCTCTGTTCCCTCAAAGGTCAGCACTGTCAAGACGGCTTGCTATTTGTCGACGTGGCAAATTTGCGTGTCAAAGTTCAACAAAGTTGAAGTCCACACGGAATATCTGCATGGATTTACAGTGCCCCAGTGAGCACTAACCACAGCAATGAATTGATTTTGCCATGAAATTTTGTGTTTTAATTTCTGGCATGACCCAGCCTTCAGAGAGGCTGTGGACACGGTGGGACTTAAAAAACATGTGAGGTCCAGCGGTGTGGTCTAACGGGAGGTAGCGGGCACAATGTCAATTTACCAACTGAACCCATCCCCACTGTTTGAACTGTCTTTCTAATGATGGCACGTGCTTACATTTCAAAACATGATGAAGTGCACACGACTATCATTTAAAGTAGGTGCACTAAATTAATGTCATTACATCCACAGGGTAAAATGATATCAGCTTCAGAAAGAGAGCAACGCTCTTTTTTCATTTTGTACAAAGTAATGTTGTGTTTATTGGTTTAGTCACTGCAACAAGAATCCTCAATTGCAGGGTATCAAAGGGGCATGACAAGACATTAACCCAAACTAAGGCGTTAATTGGAGGACTGCCAAGAGTTGGCACATAGCCAGTGTTGACTGCCTGTGTCTTCATTGTGCTTTTGCAAGTCAGCTCCTTAGGAAACAAAACTGGATGTGGAGGATACTACTTTTTTTTAATTTATTTTTTTATAGATCATTCAGAATATTTCTTTTTTATTTCTTTTTTCTTTACTTTTTTCTTTATTTCTTTTTCACAAAAAGGTGTGATATTATTAGACATACGGTATGATTCTATCTGTTTTTATTTAATTCATTTTTAATTGTAGATACCTCGATATCACGAAAGACCAAATGTGCGAGAACGTCACTCAGATGAGGTGTATATAGTCAAGACAGAAATGTATGTAAATAAGCCAAAGGCTAAGAACATTTTAACTTATTTCTATGTATTGTAGAGTGTAATTGCTGAAATTATTTCTCATTTCCTTATCTGTCAGACTTGATATGGACATAAAAAAAATGCAGCAGATGATACAGATTGATGAAGCAGAACCAGAGATATTGTCTTTTCTTATTCCACAGCTTCTTTTTGTCAAAACCCAGTAGAACGCGATTGCTGACAGTTAAGTCAGAGATTTGGGTGTATTCTCATGGCTAATGTAGCTTCAAGCCGCTAACCTCAAGCAGAGATTAGGAGCGGGCTACAGGAGTCAGGTAAACCCACTTCTTTCTAACGCCACACGTCCAGACAGACTCTGGCAGCTCCCTCTGGAGCTTCAAAAAGCTTTATACAAGGCAAAGAGACCATGATGTGTTAAATCAACAGAGTTCTCCTTGCTCATAGTGTGTTAATAATCATGTGGAAGTCATTTTCAATCAACCCGAATGATTCTAATCTTGGGCTTTAATGTGTACAGCCTAAACTGGGTCATTGTTGCTTGTCATGAATTTGATGAAGGCCCACGCCTGAAACATCATGTTTTTTATACACCTGAGTACAACACCTCATTTTTGTTTTGATGTTCTCCTAACCGAATGGTTTAGTCCCTTAAACGTGACTATAAATGCCTCAAGTTTTTGACAGTGGGAAAATACAGCAAAAGTGAACATTTTTGCAATGCATTCAGAATTACCCCTACACTGTATGTTTAGTAAGAACATATAGGCAAAAGCATTCAGGGAGCATTTTGCAGATATGTTTAATTTGGCCATATTGTTGATTAGGAGGGATCTCGGCAGGATTATGCTCCCACTCCCCAAACATAAGGTATTGAGCTCATGCAAATTAGTCACATTTGAACACACTCCTTAGGAGAAAGACAAGATCCAAATTTAGAAAGTTGTCACTGACAGACTGATGGCAGGGTTTAACCAACAAATATCCAGACTGTTTATCCAAGTATCAATTATTCAAATAGTAAATATTCTTTGTTAGCATTGTATATTAAGATGTAAGATGGATATTCAAGATGGAAGGCCGAATATACTGAAGAGCGTTAATTCATTTTGCAGCATCAACTTTCACCTTTGCACCCGCAAACTCAGTCATTGCACGCTGATTTATTTATTTATTTTTCTAGACACAAAGATGAAAGAGTTGGAGTCACTTTCATCCATAGCCACTCAACCTACACATCCCACTTCCATCTCGGTATCTTGTTACCTTACTCTCTAGCCAGGAATGGATTCAGTGGGTTGACATCTGTCCTCACCTATCTGCCATCAACTCAAATAGCTGCAATATTTCAAGCAGCAAGACTGTGATATTATGATTATTATATATCATTTTCATTCTTCTCTTTGGTTCCGTCTCTTTGGTTTCACCTGGAAGTGCACTGACGCGGGCGGAGTGAAGTAGTAGAATTTCATCTCCTGTCTTTGGTATTTTCACGCACATCAATGCATAGCACCGCAGGAGAGGCTATCTCTCTCACATGCTCCAACTGATCCTTTTCCAGAGCTCCAGGGTCACACAGTGCAGTCTCATAAAATTCTGAGAAATGATCACAAACTTTCAAATGCAGATTACATGCTGTAGACGCAAATTATGTACACATTACATTCCTCCTCCATGATTTGAAGGCTGATTATGAGAGAGCAGGAGGCAGGCCGCGGAATATCATTGTAGAGGCCAGTTTTCCTTCACAGAATACAGTGCACAGACAAATCCACAGGCACAAAGAATGTGATGACAGGACCGTCACTGGCTGCTGCTGGTGCATGCTAGTGGTAAACATCAAGTGAAGCGGTGCTGACAGTATTTGCAATGTACCTTTTTAGATTTGCACCACAAGCCAAAGCACATAAAAGACAATGGTCCGGACTACAAGCAGAAAAAAAAAACAACCATACAAATTACTGAAGAAATACACAAAAGGTGAAACTATTGTGCCAAACAGGCATATTGCTCTTTTGTAAAATAATGTGACATATCTGTTATTTAAAAGGAAAATGTTTTCTTTTACAATATAATGACCTTTCATGATGGTATTTAGTTTATCTTTCACTCTCAGCAGGTTATACTCTCTGTAGAGCTCAGATAGAGATGTAGCGGGCGTTCTCTCTTCCCCAAGAGCTACCTATAGATCCAGAATATTGACATGCCTTGTTTGCAGTGTTAGATGAGGCGTCTTCCCACCTTTGCGTGGTGTAAATAATCTTCCAGCTGTAACTGCATGTATAATGTTTAATTTCAGAAGCCTATATCTTTTAAGATGCAATGAACTGCTGCAAAAACAAGTCAAGAGGGAAAAATGAGACTGGCTCACAACACTTTCACTTTTAAGAAAGTCTAGTTTAGAGTCATGTGCAAAGAGGACAGAACAGCCCCAACATATGTGGTTTGGAGCTTCAGAGAGATTTAATGAAAATCTAATGAGTCACATTAACGGCTGGGCTGCACCACAGGTACAAGGATGTCCCAGTAGGGGGGTAAAGAGCCTTCATGGAATTATAAGACATTACAAGAACAAGTATTTTTGGATTACCTCCTGCCTACTTAATTTCCAATCCCCCAAAGAGGTAGAGATTGGACTTAAACCAGTGTGGGAGTGCAGCCCTACATGAAATAAAGCATTAAAGACCTTACGCTCCTTGAGAGGCCAATAGGATCACATACTTATGTGTTATTGGTAGGTAAGCTTGTTTGATGCCATGAGGTACAATGCGCTGAATAAGACGAGAGACGGAGGAAGCGTGAGGGAAGAAGTGAAACGGGGTGAGAGGTGAGGCGGGTGATGATTACAGTGGAAGAGGAGGTTGTGGGTAAACAGTGCGCTGGCAGGCTGATTTCTACTGCCGTGCATGTTTTAATAACCCCCTCATTTTTACTGCTGCTCTTACGATGTGTGTGTGTGTGTGTGTGTGTGTGTGTATGTGTGTGTTCCCAGCTTTCCGCCTGCTTTACTTGCTCCAAAAAGAAAGGGTGGGTGGAGCAGTATATGCTTGCAGAGGTGCCCGGGAGCATTGCCCATGGGAGGCCTGTGGATAATTACAAACCATTCAACAAACACAACTCAGCGGCTCACAGAGACATCCTGACGGTGAGCCAATAGGCAAACACAGCTCTAACAAGATAGAGATGGCAAAACATGGCGTACATGAGTCATACAACATCAGCCGCCAGATTGAAAAAACAGGCAGTTGCAACAAAGTTGCAAGGGCAACAAAGGGAGAGAGTGGAAGTTGAGAGGGTTATGACCACAGCAGAGCTGAGGATATTACCCAATCTATAAATACAGTTAACTCTCAGAGATAAGGAGGAAGATCGTACTTAATAGCTTGGAGACAGTAATGAAGAGGGTATGCTGGTCATAAAATGTTGAAACACCCACCATATTTTCAAGCTCGTAATCATTACAATCCCTTTTGTGATCATCATCAGCACCACCACCACCACCACTTATGTAATTCCATCTCCCAGACTTAAGTCTAATTACCCCCGTGAGTAAATGTCACCTCTATCTGCAGCCAGACTCCGTGTACTCACTGGACCCTCAGAGCTCAAGAATGTGTGTTTGCAAGTGTGTGTACGTGCAGAGTGTTTGATGAAATAGCTTTGCCCCCACAGGGTTGATATTCTAACTGAAAAAGGGAGAGGGCAGAGCGAAGAGCTCGGCAAAGAATCTGATGTATCAGTAACCTCAATCATGTCCCACACCTATGGCTAACCTCGGGCTAAGTTAGGGAATTAGCAGAGCAGCCAGGGAGAGATGCAACACTGCCTTTGACTTTGCACTTCAGAGGTGCGAGTGCTTCGCCCCTCCTCTGGAGAATCTTGAGAAGGACCATCATTATACATTAATAACAGCAGAGACTTCTCCCCTCAGCCTGCTCAGCCTCTGTTTGTGTTCCCTATTGATTTTTCACTGAATTCTTTTGATGAGAGTATAGCTACTGACACTTTGATTACGTTTACCGTTATTTGTTGTGTATTTGGACGGGCACTTCTGTTTGTGTATGTGTATAAGTGCAGTGTGTGTATCTACATGTGCATATAAGCTTCTTACCAGGCTGAACAGCTGTTCCTTTCCTATACTTGTTTGAAAGGGTGTTATCCCATGTCCAGCTCAACGCCATTCTGTACTGCTCTACATTCACGCATAATGTAGCTCATAATCTTTACCTGCCTTCCTTCTTTCAGCCACATTTTTTTCTTTTCCCTTTTTTCTTTTTTTTCTTTTTTTTTGTGTTAGTCTGTCATTTTGCAAATTATAGGCTTGGTATTTTGGGAAGGGCAGTTCACTCTGGTGGTTCTTCACAGTTCTGTGCATTTGTCCTGCTGCCACTCCATGCATGAAAATTCAAAAAAACACAGCCAAGGGGGAAAAAAAAAAAATCTCAGACAGCAGCGCTGAACCAAGTGCAGAGTTTGACCGAAACATTACACAAACACAAACGCTTGTTTGGATATCAGGACACATAAAACGGCAAAGCCAATAAAGGGCTGTATTGTTTGGGCTAATTGTAGAGATAACCAGCTCTTCCTGAGAGACCTCTTCTCTTTCTCTGAATGTCTCTGGCTGATCAGGTTTCAGTGACATTCAAACGTGGGGCCAGAAGTGAGCGCACGCACACTTCTGGCCACATGCACGCATGCACGCATGCACGCATGCACGCACGCACGCACGCACGCACGCACGCACGCAGGCACGCACGCACGCACGCACCTGCAAATACAAAACATTATCAGACAAATACATGACCAGCAGCTGGTGCAATCGAGGTTCTTTCTACCTATAATGCTTCGCTCCACTGTATATTTGGCAGTCCTCCCTCACACCTTCTCCCTTGATATTAAAGTCATGGCTCATTCATTGTATTATTACAATATTTTGTCAAAAAGCCGCGAGGATATAGGCCAAATTGAATACCCCTGCAGTTTGTCAGCAAAAATGTGCCATGTTTGCACATTTTGCTTTTTCCATTAAATAGGAACCAGGACCTCAGGGCGAACTGTAAAAAGACATTTTTGTGCTAACTGCCTTTTGTTCCGGTAAGGACAAGTCGATACGTCTGTTTTTACATATGATATATGGCCCATTCATTAAGGAGTGCTTATGAATTTCTGCAAGGGAGTTATGTTCCCCCTTGTGCGTTTCAAAGCAAATATAATTTATGTCAAAAATCACTGAAATTGGTTATTTAACAAACATGCCAAGTCACAACAATTTATCATGTCATGAGAACGTTTTCCTGAATGAGATCAGGATGTTTACACAGGTCAGGAAAGCAACATAAGAACAAAAAAATGAAAGGAAAAAGAGATGTGCATCAATGTGACTATTAAAATGAAAAAAAGAAAGTATGAATATGTACTGTACATGTTGCATTTATAGCTTTGCATGCATACATGCATCCACATACTCTATACCCTATATTATCTGCATGCACACACTGCACGCACGCATGGGACCATACACAGACATAACACACACGCATTATGAATATATGTAACATAAGAAACTGAGCAAATGAAAGGGAAACAGATGAATAAAAAAGAGGTTTAACTATCATTATAAACCCTATATGGGCTGTATTAAATCAAAAACTAGAGGGATTTCTTTTCAATCCAACCCTTATTGTTATTCTTCAATTGACTTCTTTTGCTCTCAGTTCAGGGAATTGATTCCTTTAATCGACCCAAGGTGCCTTAGACTGATGGAATTCATGCCACTGATCTTTCAATTATTATTCTCAAAAAAAAATTGATGCTGTGACGTCCTCTGGAAGCTGCATGTGGAAACTTAAAGAACGTTCACGACGCTGTGTTGGTATTGTGGGTTTTCAGGCTCATTTGCTAATGGGAAACCCCTGTCACCCCAGATCAGTGGGAAATCATTAAAGCACGTCTGCCCTGAAAACTTATTTGGTCAATCATTTTCTTATTATGAGCGATGGGGTCCTACATGAAAACAAGATTTCCTGCCAAAGTTACAAAAGTTGAAATCGTTTCACGTTACAGATTTCCATATTTATATTTTTGTTTGAGGGCGGGACTTAGCTGGGAAAAGGTTATGTCACATACATCAGGATTTATCAACATTTTAATCTAAATATTATAAATCATACCACTTTCCTGACAAAACAAATAATAATGTGTTAACAAAAATGTAGTAGGGATGGTTTAAAAAATAGTTGCGGCTTATTTAGTCATGAATATATAATGTTATCAAGAAATACTAACAACAGGATCCTGTCTGCTGATTTTAATTGTGTAACTAAGACCATTTACTTGATGAAATGTAATTTGAAATAAAAAGAGACACAGAGCTGCTCAATATGCAAGTTTAAGGCTACATGTCATAATGTTTAATTTGCTATTTTTGTCTTTAGATGGGCTGTCACCCCTGACAAACTACTCCACCTTAACAACATACCTTCAATCCACTGGTGGATGTCAGACCTGCTGACAGCACACATTTCTGTAGCAGTGACCCTATTTTGCATTACCCCGCCCCCTCCACCCCCCTTACTCCACCCTCACTCTTCCCCAGTGTGAGTGCAGGTTCATCACAGGGATGAGTAATTGTGCTTCAGTCCCTGCACCAATGATTAGACCTCTAATCATCTATCTATCAAACTACCTTAACTGAGGAAAAACATGACCACTCTTGTGGGCCACATTATTGACATTAATGACTCTGTGTACAAGAGGGAGAGGGGAAGGGAGGGGGGTGGTTTTTGTGTGCTGCTGTGCTGCCTATCACTTAGAACTGTGCACACCGAGAACTGTTGAGGTGGGAATTGATTTCTGTAGGAAGCTGTTGCTAAATTTATACCTGGAGTTCAAACATAGGGGCTTCTTCTGTTAACCCGGCTGACTTATTCAAGTTCTCTGTGATAATCTTTTACAATAATGCTTTAATACAGTGGGAGCATGTTCCTGTTCGATAAAGAAGAGCCAAACAAAATCCTGCTTCTGAGACATCAATCACTAACAAGACTACATCACAGTCTGCTGGATTTCCTCTATTACCAGTTACTATTCCTCATTATTTTCAGTCTATAGCTTTTTGTATAGTGAAGTCACATGATGTGCCTCAGCCTTGCTTACCCACGCTCTGCCCAATGAACTCACAGATCACCTCAGGTAAACTTGTGCAAATCAAGGGCAGGACTCTGGTGGTTTTTAATCTGATTTCTGTGAAATAAATGAGGCAGTTGCTTCAGTTTAATATTCTGTTTCATCTTTTTTTTTCTTACTATAGTGAGGTTCCTCCGCTTTAAACTCCCCAAACAAGCAGCCCTACTTCTAAAGGCTGTCACTCATATTAAAAGTGCTGGGTGATGTCACAGCCAGTAATTAACACTTGGAGAGGATTACTAAACCCGGTCAGGTACCCGGGTATGTAACATGGCAATCTATAGTCTAAAATGTGCGGCAGCCTTCAGGAGATTTAACAAGAAAACGTTTTCGTTCCGCAAAAAGATTTTAACAGGAATCCGATCCCGGGTTTATGTTACATTAAGTCATTACACAGTCTGTAGTCCACACATTAGACACACGTGCCGGTATCTGCTGCTGTTCGGGTAGCAGTGGAATAGGAGGGTCCACGGTGCGGTGCAAGTGAAGTAGCAGGCGGGGTGGCAGTGGCACAGCAGTCGAGGGCAGGCGGGCATAGGGAAGGAACGCTCGCTTGGAGCGCGCCGCGCGTACTGAAGGGACGCGTTGATTGACAGTCGGAGGCACGGAGCGCCCCGCGCTGCACACAAGCGGAGCTCGCTAATCTCCTCGTACCAGTCTTCTCGAAGGCATCTCTGTGAAATACCAGCCAGATCAGTCTGACGCAAATGAGGGAGGCTCTATCCATCCCGTGGGCTCGGTGTCGGAGTCTTCTCACCGAATAAACGAGAGAAAAAAAAGGACGCGGCAGCTCTGCGACCCTATCCCATCCTGTCTTTACCTGTGCAGTCATAAGTGGTCACAGTGTGGGCTGACCTGGCGTCTCAAACTCTCCTGGCTGAACAAAAAGGTCGGGTTGCACTTTGCAATCTGAGCCAAAGAAGATTTTCTCGATTTCTTCTTGTGGAGTAAAGGACTGCGCCCGGTGCTTTCGGGGTCGTTTTGGGCTTAATTTTTCCAGTCCAGTGTAACTGTGATGCGTTTGAGAGTCCAGTTACAAAGCCTGGAGCCTGTTAACACTCCTTTTTTAAATTCTTTTAAGTGGAATAACGGCCAGATAGTCAGGAGACTCTCGGGAGGAATTTAAGTTCCATTTTGGTGCGTAATTTGTGCGGTGTGTGCGGTGGCTGAGTCGCAGAAGTAGTTGTGCCTTCCTTCCTTTTTTTACGTTGAATACCCCATTTTTCCATGGAGTAGGCTAAATCACTGATAAAGACTTAAAAAGCGCGGGTTTATTCTCTGTCGCCTGGAACAAACAGGCGGATCTGATGCGCAGATTCTCCGTAGGATGGTAAATGACCGATGGGGAACCATGAACAGCTCTTCTGAACTCGAAGATGGGACTCGGCATAAAAACCAGGTATGTTCACACCAACGTACAGCTGTGCGTATGGGTTATGGGTTGACGAGGGGTGGTGCATATGTTGGTGCAGTGTTACCACGCTGAGTTTGGTGATGTGGCTCTCGGGCGAACCTCTGCACTGTAGAGACAGTAGCTGCAGATGAGCTTTTTCCCCCCGACTCCCCGGGCTCTGGGACTTCTGTTCCTGTCATAATGTCTTAAACCCACCCGCAGACCACACAGTCCCCGTGGTGACTTCTGTCGGCGTCACACAACGCTGGGACGTGTTAGTTAGAATACTTGGTGGATACAATAAAGCTGGAATCACGGCAGGAGATGAGTGTGAGTGCGATGAGGCCGATGGATGTTTGCGCATCTTGGCTGAATCTTCCCCAAACATCCCCCCCCCCCTCATGTAAACCTGGGTTGTGTTTTTAATTGAATGTGATTTTATGGAAATCGCATTTGTGTTGCTTGGAGTGTTAAATAGCGACACACACACACACACACACACACACACACACACACACACACACACACACACACACACACACACACACACACACACACACACACACACCCTATAGCTGCTGTTAACACTCCAGAGCTCTTTAGGCTGTCTACCCGCTCGGATGAATTGAGACAGGAGCGGACGTGCATTGTGTTGCAGCCAGGCGAGCTCACTTTGGGGAATAGTCGATGTGTTTTCACAAGGTCAGTGGCGGGTTATTGACAGCCCATGAGGGAAAAGGCTCCTCGGGAACATACGGAATCGGATTTCGGGGGCCACTGTGGAAGCTTGGCGCCTTTGGAAACACAGCATGATTTATCTTTCTCATCGCCTAATGCGATTCAGGATGGATTTAGTTATCATGCGACATCACTGGCAAAAAATGTAAAAAGGTGCTTACGTGAAAACTTCCCCAAAGCCCTTTGCAAAATGTTTTCAAACGAGAGAGAAGTTAAAGATTTCAAAGATGTCATATTTTTTGGTACTTTTTAATAACTGCTGCTGCTGTTTCATCCAAATAAATGAGCAGTTATGAGAAAGGTAGCAGCAGGGGAATATGAATCTCCTTATAAGTGAACAATTTCTTCTTTTCACCACCAAATGTTTGACACCAAACCTGCTCATTATAAGCTATTTAAAATAATGCATTTGCTCCCTGCTGTTCTTTGGCTCTAAATCCAAGTGTGTGGATTGTGCGTGATTCAGCAGACATTTGTTAGAAGGAGACAAGCTTGTGGCACATTTCCTGTCATTTACCAAGGCTGTCAGGTGTCAGAAGATATATGGCTTCTTTTCTTGTGCTTGTGTTGATTACATGGCACAGTGTGAGTCATTTGTGTGGTGGCACTTTGAACCAGGCCTGTGCTTCAGTCCTCTGTAAGGTATAATTACATTAGTATCGATTAACACAAGTCTGCAGTTTAATTTTTCATACACTACAGCCGGCTGATTTTCATGTAACCTTTATAGTTGTGAGATTGAGCTGATCGGAGACTATGGAGGATAGGAACAACATTTTGCCTACTGCCTACAAGCTGCTTTGTCTCTTTTTTTTATGACCACTTAAAGGTCATGTGCATAGCAAACACATCAGCCCTGCGTTGAGGATTGTGGCTCCTGTTACATCCAAATCTCTGTCTTCAATCACCATTAAAAAAAAAAGAATCTGTGCAAGGAGAATGATATCTGATGAGATACATTTAGATGCTTGTGTTCTTTAGGGGGAAAAAAAACCATCTGAATGACTAAATGAAACTAATATGCCGAGTGGTAAGTCTGGAGGATGAAAAGGCAAAATATGTGCCATAACCCCAACACTCAGCCGGCATCAGACAGCATCAGGGGATGTTGGATGAGATGAGATGTTGTGGGAAATGGGGATGGCTAATGCTGCTATCTGTCCCTCTCCTCCCTACATCTATCTGTCTCCTTCTTCTGCACTTGTTACGTTGCTATCACACGCAGACACACATAAATACTCTTTCTGTCTGTGTGTGTCAGCTCCTCTCCCCCTCCCTTTCGCTCTGTGTAATCTTGAGCAGCAACACTGAACCTTTATCTCCTGGCTTGTGCTATTGACACAGTCATTTCAGACCCAGTGGGGAGGGATTGGGTAATAGAGATCTCTTGTGCTCTCTTGTTTGTTTTGACATTACAAAACATACCCCACTATTTGTATAGTAAATCTACAAATTTGATTTGCTGCTGTAGGTGTGCTATCATCTGTGCCCTTTCGTAACAGATGGGAAGCCAGTTAAGGCAAAATGGAGATTCAATTGCAACTTAAAATCAGCCTTGAAATCTCATTCACTGTAATATAGGTGACAGAGTCTGAGGCTACAAAGTCAGGTATGTGATTAATACGTGTGTATTAAAAAAAAAAAAAAAAGAAGACACTTGAAAGAAAAAAAATGGCTACTATGTGTTACAGCACTGAGTGGATACAATGGTGAACCTTTCATCTGAAGTATCTGTGATGAAAAAGAAAGAAAACTGAGATAAGTCAAGGTTGCTGTCCACCATTATTGCCCTAGCAACGTGAGGGAAATTCAAGTGAAGGCTATAAGAAAAAAAAAAAAAATTACATTTCCTTATAATAAAGCTTCTGTTGCTCAGGGAAAAAAAGATGTGATTCTACATAAGAAACACAAAAATAAGGGATGTAATACTGTGCAGTAAAAACCACTAACATTGATTTTTTTTTTTTGGAGGGGGGCTAGATTTCTTATTGGACTATTTGCTATATCTGTTTCCATGGTATCATTCTCAAATCAGCCATGAACTGGGCTTGAGCAATTTGTTTTTTTGTCTCAATTTATTGTTACACACACACACACGCCTATTACATCTATATGGTATGTGTCTGTATCGTGCTCCGCTTCACCACACATGGCCCATGTACACATGTACACACACACACACACACACACACAAAGTATAGCTGAGGAGTCAGTGAGGCCCAGTAGGGTTGCCCACTCGGGTTGGAGGTAATCAATAACACACTGAGAAGTCTAAAATTCCAGAGCACTGAAAGGATGGTTTGTGTACGAGTAGACTACCACAGAATACAGCTGCCAGCTCACACACACTCACACTCACACTCACACACACACACACACACACACACACACTGAATTAAAGATATTTTATAGAGAATTTGTTGGATTTTTATACCCCAAGCTTCACTTTAGAACCAGGGACTAACACCAAACACATCAAAGCCACACGATCCAATCAATAAGTCAGCAAATCACCTAACTGTAGTTAGGATGTTTATGTATCTCCAAAACATCAGACATCAGACACAGAGCTGTAAAGAGGAGGAAGGTTTCGCCTGGACAGCGCACACACTGTGGGTCCACATCTATCAACAAAAAACTCGGCAGTGACCCAAGTCAAGAAATTATATCAGGCTTGTATGACATGACTGGCATGCGCACACACACACACACACACACACATATAAACACCTCTGTCAGGTTTGATAAATCTGCACTAACTCACTCTAATACATCTCACTCCCACATGTGGAAACTGTGGTTCAGGCAGAACCTAGAAGGCTGGATCATCCTTCATGCACACATGTTCCTACATAATGCGTCTTATAATTACAGCTGAACAATATGTAGAAGATATGCAATTGTTATTGAGGACATCCAAATATTTTTTTAATCTAAAGCAATCAGAAAAGTAAACTGGTCAATTTTTCCATAGAAAGCTAAGCAAACACAGCCCAGACGGAGTGTTTTTCACATCAGACTGAGGACACGCAAAATGTTCCCACGCTGCTTCAAAGCACTAAATCCTAGAGGTCCAGATTCTTTCATGAACAGTAAATACACAGGCCATTCTTTATATCTTTTCAAACATCAAAAATGACAGACTGTTGTTTCTTCTTCTTTGAAAATGTTTGGCTGAGTGTAAGTTTACAGACACCAGACACTGGCATGCAGAGGGGGATCATATTAACCAGACAACAGTCCTTATTTCCACCTGACACTGGGGAGCTGGTGTTGTTTTCACCTTGTGAATCTGTGTGTATGTATGTGTGTGAATGTGTGTGTGTTTGAGTTCGAAGACGGGTGTGGTCAAATCCACGAGTGCTGAGTGGTCATGTAATCGTGTCGTGATGATTATTGACTAATGGGTCAGAATGTCAACATGTTGCTTCGCTGATGGTCTCTACTTTCATTTTTTGATGTTTTGCTTATGCAAATAATTAATGTTGATCAACTATAACTGAGTAGATTTCTCAGTTCTCATCAACAGCTGCCAGCTTAAACTGTAACTTGCTGCAGCTTGTTAAGCCACTGTTCTGTGAGTTATAATAAAAATGGCAGATCTTGTGATTTGAAAATAGAAACCTTCTAACTTGAGAGTTTAATTGTTCAGCCCAGTTAGTAATGCTGTATTTTTTTTTTAACTAGAAGCTGATACATGTGAAGCATATGTTTGTAGGGCTGGGCGATAAAACGATGAAGATAATTATCACGAAATAACTTTTCCTCTATAGAAACATAAGACATGGTCGATACAACGTCGAAAGAACTCACTCATCCATGTTTTTTGACATGACGGTACGTCAGGAGTGGGAGAGAGATAAAAGAGAAAATGACGTCAGAAAATGTTAAAGAAAACTCTAGCGACAGTTTTACCGAAGAGGACACCCTAACGGACACACCCCAAGGCTCCAAAGAGGAGGACATCCTTTAAAGAAGGGTCAGAGGAATTCGGTAGTGTGGAGATACTTTGGCTATTGAAAGTAAGAAGAAGCAGAGTAGCGTGTCGAAAGCATGTTCCCACAAAGACAGTTAAAATCTTTTTTTCCATCTGATATTAAGATTTTTTTTCCATATCGCCCAGCCCTACAAGTATGTAAGACACCTTTCTCACTGCTAACTGCTAGCTACTGCTAATGTTTGGAATGGATTTTCAATCACAGTATAATAGTGTGTTGAGGGGTGAAGGCTGTGACTGTGTGAGATGTGGGCTGTCTGGTTTTGTGGATACCCTTGTCGAACTAATGAACCTGCTGAGCTGGCTGGAGGTATAGGAGGCAGTGTGGACTGAGGCAGAGCAGAGAGAGTTCCCTGGTTCACTGGGCCTGTGATTTCCCTGTGGGGGGTCCTGCTATGGCAGCAGAGCAACTCTAACAACTTCAGATTCTGTCTCTCCTCGCTCTGGGTGGCATCAAGGAAACAACCACCAGCAAAAGTAGCCAAGCCCCAGATGTGCTTCAACCATTTGTCAGGTCACATACCTGAACATGCAGCTAGCAGATGCACTGATATGTACAAATTCTGTACCAAGATACATGCGGCATTTTAACTTTTCTTCTTTGCATTCTGTATTTTACTCAGTTTATGCATGGGAGCATTCGCCTGTACAGATGTGAACTCTCACAGCACGAGATGTTTAGGGTTAACAACTGTAAAATATATCAAAATGGAGTCTGATATATTTGTGTGTGTCTGTGCATGTCTTGCTTGTGTGATTGTGTGCTTCTATCAATCCTGTGTTCCCCTTAAACAAGGGTACGAGGGTGGGAGTAGAGGGGGGAGTTATTCACTTTATCAGGACAAAAACAATCCCTCAGAATCATTGATTTCACTTTGGTACTGCTCCTCATAACAGCGTCGCCTTTATGTTGGCATGCATTGTGTTGAATTTCAAAGCCTTAATCCTTCCCTGTGTTTTTCATCTTCAGCGAGCATGCTCGTTTCTCTCACACACACACACAGACACACACACACACACACACACACACACACACACACACACACACACACACACATTTCTAATTCCGCTCCCCTTTAGATCTTTAGACCTTCTTATCAATATCATCTTTTTCAGCTTTGGACACATATACATAAGCTTTGTATGGTTGAGACCCATTGCCTTAGCATTGTTGAATTGTGGGATCAAAACGTAAAGTGGTTCACAGAAGTGTAGGCCTATTGTTAGAATGAAGGTATGAATGTGTGAGAGGAGTGTGTGTGTTGGTGGATCAAAGCGGTAACGAGCCATTACTGTCAAGTCGTTACGTAAGTGAAGAGTGCTTTTACATAGAAAGTGATTTAGTGCCTTAATGGAGCGGTGTGTTATTTTTTTTTAGGTTTCCTGCTGCAGACAGATGGAGCCATTCTGTGTCACATGCGCATTTACAGTAGCCTGGCGAAGCTGAGGCTTTACTATCGTCTGAAGGTTACAAACGAAAGCAGCTGTCCCATGTGCTTGCGGCCTTGCTCATCCTGCATCCGCCTTTTGTTATCTGACCCTCACTCTCCTCAATGTCTTTTTCTCATTTTCTCCCTTTCTATATCTCTTGCTGACATGAAGGGACAGGATATTTCAATATCAGATTTCTGGTGCTACAGGGTGACCAGCAGAGGCCTTGAGGGACGACGAGGCAAAGGCGAGGAATGACGAGCAAGAATGAACAGGAGTCAAAAAAAGCAAAAGAATAAAAATAAAGGCCAGAGTAGAGGAACAAAAGAATAACCCAGAGTGGAGTAGAAAAGACACAGGAGGGTTGGAAAGTATGAATCACAGTAGGTCTCAGATCAGTGTTGCGCAGACACCAGGCTAGCTGGGGGCACATGTACCTTTTACAAGATGACGCAGATATATTCCAGCTGCTCAAAATCCCACATACCTCCAACAAAGGATTGTTATCAGATATACCACACATTGCTGTTGGAGGAGAGGCACTCTTTTTCCACAGTCGACTCTTGGATCAGTTACAAGCCTCATCACAGAAGCCCCAAAGCATCACCACAGGCTCACTCACATCCAAAACAACAGCTGCAATAGAAAGTAATTGTAACTAATTGATACGTGATTCTTGGTAATTGTGTTGATTTTGTGCACTGCATGCACTTTAGGTTTGGTGCGCCTTTGTGTGTAAGAATGTATGTACACACACACTCACACACACACACACACACACGCTTTCATGTCCACATATATGTGTGGGCAAACATAATGGAGGTGTCACACTGTTGGGTTCCTCTCTGTGTCTTTGGATGAATGTGAAGAAAGTAAAGCTGAGTAGGGAACATTAAGAAGGCACCGCAGGGCAAGGTTATACTCTACCTCCCAGAGCATGTATTGACAGATGTGTCAGCAAGCTGACCTGATGGGCAGGGTTTCACAGCAGAAGAACTAAAAGTGTGAGAGGGAGGGAGAGAAGGAGAGTGGGAGAGTAGACAGGGTAAAGCATTCGATTTCCATCTGCGGGACTCAGCCCCTCATGCATATTTGTGTGTGTGTGTGTGTGTGTGTGTGTGTGTGTGTGTGTGTGTGTGTGTGTGTGTGTGTGTGTGTGTGAGATATCTGTTCGAGAATAAAGAGTCATGAGGTGAAAAAAAACACTCAAAGGAAAGATAAATGTGTGTATTCCCCCAACTATTTTATTCTGGAAGACTGTAATATCGCCACTCTGCAATTTATAATTCACTTCCCTGCTAAATCATCATTAAAAATGCATTGGAAATCACCTGCGAGAGGCAGAGGAGAGATGTGCAGAGCTGGGGAAAAAGGGTCAGGTGGAAATGAGGTAGAGCCAGAGTGGTGGAGTGAGAGATGAGAGAGACATGTGTTACACAGTTCAGTCATCTTGACCGACAGCTAGCCAGACCCATTCCACTGACTGATTGTGCACTATCTCCATATCTCCAATGAGAAATGTTCGATATCCTCCTGGTGACTTCAATCTTAGAGTTAAAGAGCGCAGCACACGGGACACTACAGTCTTGATCAAATAGAGATGCGAGATTAGGGGGCTGTTTTTAAGGGAACATACTTCTCACAACACAATACTTTTTTTTTTGTTCCCCGGTCTCATTAATCAACACTCACAAAAACTCTTATGCATGCAAGCACAACAAATCACCTACACAACACGAGTGTATAGTTGCCTTTTGTGATGGGTTACGTGTCTGACTAAGAATGGAGACTGAGCAGTAAATAATAAGGGAATTAATTAGACTGTAAAAATCCAGTGAATAATTTATGATAAATGGAAAATTTAATCAAGCAATCAATCTACTCCGGCCACTGGATCTGGAGCAGAAGAACATCACGGGATGGAGGTTGGAGGAGGAGGCGGAAGAGACGGCAGTTTTAACTCAATGTAAACCACTTAAATGCACAATCACACTGACAACTGCTGGAATACCTGGAATGCCTGGGAGCAAGCCACGGCTGATTGTTAAAGAAGTGATGCTAGTGTGTGGCACCTGCTCCGCTGCTAACGTACAGAAGGCCGTTTTATGTAGGTGTTAAAGCACCTGTGATTGAGCTGCATTGCTCTCTAACTATCTCATACTTGGTAGTGTCTCCACATTCACATTATTGGTTCTCCTCTGAGCCAAATGGAGCCATTTCCACTGAAAACTGGCTTCATATATTTACCTGCTAATGATTTGCTTAAGCTAACAGAGGAAACATTATAGCATCATTATGGGCCAGGCAACATTAGGTGTCTGAAGGTTAACAGCAACATTAATTGACTAAAAGGACGAAGACTGAGGAATCCTTGTTGTCCTTATTAAGAGGTATTCTAGATCTGTGAATTGGAAGCAAGAATTAAGTGATTGCCTCGTTACTTGATGCCACAGTCAGTGAGTGTCAGAAGACCGCGATGACCGGGTCATTTTCACAGATATATTTTAAGGCTCAGGGATAGTTTTTAACAGGCCAAACACAAGACGTGAATAGATACTCCACACCAAAAGTCTACTGCTCTAAATGTATGAAAAGCATATTTTCAGTATAACTCTATACTATGTTCATACAACTGAAACAGAAATACATTTTTTGTGATCAACAGAATGATAAGAAAACTCGACGAAATAGGTTAGGTGAGTGACGGGTGAATGAGAAACGTATTAGGAGCGAGGATAGTTATAGGAGAGAGATAAAAAATGAAATGATGCATGAAAAATATCCAAAACTAGACAGAGAGGGAGGCACAAAGAGATGCAGAGATGTATTTATTGCCGCTATCCTATTAAACAGTTATGACAAACTCATGGCTAATATATTAACAGACTTATCCACCAACATCCATTATTTATTCATCATCAAAAATTCAATCTGGCAGACTGTGTGCCATTATTCAGATGTGCTGGGGGAAAGTGGCACATTTGAATAAATGAGGAATTGTAGGGCTCACTCCCATTGCTTGTTGTTATTCCAAAACCCTCCCTTTAAATGATTCAAACATCAAATCAATCAAAAAATGTGGGAGAAGGATTGATGTAGAAAAAAAAAACCCCTCCCTAGCTCACATAGCTGGAATTTATTATGTCTTCTGGAAGAAACATTTTATTGTTCTTGACCCATTTAAAAAAAAAAAAAAAGTCGAACTTATCAAAACTGTTGGAAGTAGCTCTGTCATACACCATCTGGCTTGTGTTTTTCATTAGCAGAGAAAGAAAACATTATGTTTTCTGCACATTTCGACTTGCATCTCATTTCAGGGAAACTTGTGAGCCTCTGCTATGGCTGCACAAGCTCATATTTACTATATTTGGTTTGTCTTGTTTCCTCTGGTGAAATTCTGCACCTCTCGGCAATACCTAAGTCTGAATGAGATTGGATATGGAAATGTAGAGTACTGCGGACCACTAGTTTCTGCTGATGTTGTGGAACTTGGCAGCATAGAGAACAGGCCATATTCCTTAGAGAAACCAACACTCACGCACACACTCAGACACTTCTGTGCAAGCAGACACATAAAAAAAAAAACAGACACAGATACTCTTCAGTTAATGTTATACATTACAGAAAAAGCAACCACAGTAAAACATACACATTTGAAGTGTGGGAGAGATAGTTGAAAATGTCAGTTGCGCAAAAAGTATGGGAGGAGGATGCACTGTAAAATATAGAGGCAACAGTTCATATTTCACATCTCTAACTCTACATGAATCTGTTACTAAGTGCTTTTCTCTAATCTTCCTACTACTAATGACAATGCTAATCTTTAGTGGGTATAATATTTACCGTGTTCCCTGACTAAGTTAAGCGTGTTTAGATACAAACAATTGTTAATTTGGACTGAACACACAGTACAGCTGACAGAGATTTCAAACTTTAAATGGGCAGCTTACATTTTCTTTATCACAATTTTCCTTACTGACATTTTGTCTGATGCAGGCGGTTGACACAGTGACTACATTATTCATTCAAATGCCACAACCACACAGTAGTTGTTTGGCTTTTAATGTTAATGTTTGGTAGTAGCTGTTCTGCTGTTGTATGTGATTGCAAATCTCTATAACCTTTAGAAAAATTGGCCAATATTTGAAGACAAGGTGACCAGTTTTGTGCTCTCTTATTTAAATATCTCAATCCCAAACATTCTGTATAAGCCTATCTCTAAGCCTGTAGGCAATATCTTAAAGGAGCTATTTGTAAGTTTTGTAATTGCTACATAGCCAATGTTAAGCATCTATGACTGTTTACTTCCAAGAGCTGCCAAAAGCTTAAGCCATAGTTCATTTATAAGACAATTAATACATTCTCTGAACAGCGCTACTACTTCTTCAGGGCAGACTGGACGTTACAGTTACTCGGTATCAGAAAGTGACTGGCCGGGGCTAGCTGATTAGCGTGCTAACTTCAGTAGAAGAAAAGAAGTGGTAGAAATAGAGGCAAAACAAGAGGGTTGCTTTCCACCAATCGAGACAGCTCTTGGCGAGTAAAGGAACGAAGTTTGATGCTGAACTTGCAACGTTCACAAGTCTTCTAGACCGGTAAGTAAACAGCTGTTAATGCTAACCATGGCTATGTAGCAATAGCAAAACTTACAAATAGCTACTTTAAGGGGGTGAAAGTAAAAGCAAGAGTGTCAGGTGTAGTGTCTATCATTTTATAGAACTGAGGGACAGTCTGTCCAGTTCCAGTTTTCCCTGTTCACTCTAAACACACTAAATTTGGAGCAATTTCATGAAATCTGGGCTACGCTATGCATTTCAAAGTAGCTGTATATAAAAACTATACAAAATGAAGCATTGGAGGCAGATTATAAATTATGAATATAGAATATAAATGCGCATATAGAATTGAGTACATGGCCATTCTAAGCGGGTTTGGAGGATGATGGACAGAATTAACGGCTCCCTGAGACCAACAGTTTACCCAGTCTTGTTCCACAGAGGGGGAGAAAAGGTCGACACTAGCATGGCAGTATTATATTAATAATCCTAGCGTTACAATTTATGGATGTCATCATAAATACAGTTTAACCTCAATCACGGGAAGATTAATAAATCGTAGCAGCCTATGTCAATGGGAATTCCCATTTATTGCTAGTATTAATTCATGCTGTTATAGCCAGAGTCGTTATCTATTGTCCATCTCTGCATTCTTGTGCTTTCTGAATCTGTTTTGGCTGGTCAAATATTATGTAAAATGAATGTACATTGGAAAACTATAGCTTAAAAGGTTATGCTTCACTTTGTGTTGGAATTCTTAAATGGACATCTCCTGGCTAAGTTGTCAGATAACCGGGTACTTGTAGTCCCAGTCTAAGATAGTCTGGTATTGTAAAAGCCCTTATAGAGCTTGTCAGCACTGTACAGTGTCTCAGCCATTTGTCTGCCACCTTTAGTCAAATCTTCCTTACAGATGCAATGACTAATAGATGAAGTTTGCAAGAGAAGGGGATGGACTACAGAGGGTGTGAGAGAACTTATTAAAAAAAAGAAAAAAAGAAGTCTAAATTCCAGAGATTTCAGAGAGACGTAGGTCTTAGAGGATCATATAGAGAAAAGTAAAAAAAATAAAATTGAGGATGTCTCAATTTTTTACGACATGATTGAATTTGTGACTAGATGGGAACAATAACTGTCACATAATCACTGACAAACTGTTCTTTCGCTTGTTTTGGTTCATACTGTGTCTTTCTTTAAGCCTCCTCGCATGTTAAACTTATGCTCGCTCTCTCAGCCTCTCTCACCGTGGGGAATGGAATCTGGCTGGCTCCTCACAGGCTTCCATAATGTGCTAACATAAGAAATCAATCAGACTCACACTCTTTCTACAGCCCCTCAGCTCACACTGATTTATTGCAAATGTGTTGAAGATGAAGAGAGAAACTCTTTAGCACTGTGGGGCAGGGTGGTCAGGGGGAGTAGATGTAAGGGGAGACGGATGACGGGACGCTGACAGGTTTGGGATGAGAGGTGACGGGGGAGGAGCGAGCAAAGAGGAGGGATCTATGGTCTGCTGACCTTTGTTTTGATAGGCTGCTGCTGACCTCGGGGTCAACGCTCTGTCTGTCATCAGCCTGCCTCGCAGAGAAAATGATGATAATGTATTTTATATTTTAGAGGTGCTGTGATGTGTTTGCTGTGTGCTGTGGTTTTCTAGTATGTAGGGCATGACAGCTGCTGTCAGCTAGTAGCGGGATGGGTCAGGGGTCACAGAGATGGTGTTGGCTTGGTTTCCCACCAGACTATCAGTAACCTAACTTGGCAAATTTATAGACAACTGCAGCACAGTATTTTTGCATTGTATATATTTCTCATTGTATATATTTCTCATCTTTCTTATCATCTCACCTGTGTTGATCCTTCTGCTATGATTATTTGTTTTACGAAATGTGTGAGTCACCTTCGCATCATAATCTACTTAAAACTTTGACTTGACTCGACGTTTGGCATTTTTCAAATGTGCCCCTGATTCATGAGTATCACTGTTGAAATGCGGTGTCTATTTAAAAATGTCAGCTGTTTTCTAAACAAAATTATTACCACATTAAAATGGTAATTTGTACCTAATGCATTTTGTAATGGCTTTTTGACTGTTGTTACTGATTTGAGTCACTTTCAATCTCAATGTTTTTTTAAAACTCAAAACAAATTATCTTGCCGTTGCCACTCAATTATGATTCAGAGCAATTTCATATTTCATGCTCACACAGCTCAGGGGGGATATCTGGAGGGATGCCTCACCAGTAAATATTGTTTCCTATTTTATACATCTCTAGAGTGAAAGGCTTGTTTATCCGTTTTGGAAAAGATGACTGTCGGAGGGGGGGGGAGTAAGTAAGAGCTCAGTAGTAGCTTGGTGTGCTTATTTCATGGCCATACACTTAGAGACACCAAAGGGGGCTGATGGAGAGGAGGATTGGAGTGGATTACTGAGATAGGACAGCACTTGTGCGCGAGAGAATGAAATCTTATTTTTATATTAGGCTTTCATAAAAATACACAAGCAGGAAAACATACGTCTGTCTGTGGCCATATGCAGCTCAGCGGAGTGGCTGATGGGGCCCACTCTGTGCGGGGGCTGCGAGTCTGATTGAAGGGGTTAAAGAGGAGATTAAAGTGATAATGTACATCTCTAATCCCCAGCACTTTAAGAGGGCAAAGAGGCGAAACTGCCTCCAACCACAGAGCTGGACATGAGGAGGGTGCATCAATGGCCATCAGGGTCAGCCGTCACCATGGCAACAGATTATTCAGAATAATTATCTGCCATATGTGCCTTGTCACAATTAGAAGTTGGCTGTGAGCTGGGTCATGGGTCAAATGCTGATCAGAGTATTGGGGTGGTGGTGAACACTGTTTATTAGAATAAAGTGCAGCTTGCTTATCACATCTGTCACATGAGCTGCAGTCACACAGCCTCTCTCTCTGTTTCTTAGCAGAGATCTGATGCTACGAGCTACATCACTTTGTTGCAGTGGCTTACTCTAAATGTCGTTGCACGCTGTGCGTACTCAGCTTTCAAAAGCCTTTTTTTTTTTTTTTAAATAATAGATCTTACAAAATGAAAATCTGGAAATGAATAAAATGGATTTATGATTTCAATCAGAATACTAAGCTTCTTGAATCGACTTTTTTGGCTGAGTAGCAAGGAAAGGAAATGACTGTGTGAGGAGAGTGCGCAAATGTGAGCTGACAGAGGCTCTGGGGAAAAAAAAAAAAAAAAAAAACTTTTGTGGTTTGTTCTCACGACCAAACCTTCCATTAGGAGTCCAGACGTTTTAACTCATCACTGCAGTTTTCCCACAGGAGTTATACAGAGAATGCTTCATTTCCCATAAAGCCGTGTTCACACTAGTACCCTGGGAAAAGCAGCAACAAGGTGCAAAGTGGTTTATCCATTATGGTGGATCATTTATTCTGTCACTGTGGCTCATGTGAGAAAAGTCATTTGGATTGAGATACGCCGCCATGCTGTTTACCGTCCTGTAAAGCAGAGCTGCCATTATCAACTTTCAAAATTGATCTAGAAAAGTTATTCATTCGAGGAATATCAAGTACAACAGCTGTGATTCTGGCTTCCTCTGCTAATTCTTAGGTTTTACTCATTGTTGTCGTGTTGGCACATGGAGTCGTCCTGCAACAAAACATCCTCAAGTCACCCGTGGAAATCTGTATTCAGATTGAGCCTCTCTGTCTAATTGTGGATTTGGTATGAAATAGTTTGAGGACCCCTGGGGGAAGTGCAAAACGTGACAGTGGCTTAAGCAGTTTTTAAAACACTCAGGATACCTCAGGCTTATTACTGCAAGCTGTCAGATTGTGCAAAATGCACAGTGACACTGCTTTTCTCTGCTTTTCTCAAATTTGTCACATCCTGCCAGGCAGGATCACAGGTTGCAGGCACTTATGACACATTTAGGAAAGAGCCTGGATATGTTCAGACAAGCCACTTAAGTTTAAAACACCAATTAAGCCCCATGCACTACTTATATCTGTGGTGTATTAGATTGTCACCCATCACTATTAGGAGACATTGGGAGCCCTCTGGCATTCTGGAAAAATAATTACATTCTTTCTGTGTCATAATTACCGCCTTGAAAGTGTCTGTTTCGCGCACTAACAAAAAAGGTTTTTACTCTCCCTCTGTCTCCCCAGTCCTCTCTCCCTGAGCTCTGCCTTTCTCATCTCTCGTCTGTTGTCTCTCTAGACACTAATGAAGTGGTTTAATCTGGTAACTCCAGAGGAATTGTCGGCAGAGGACTGCATTAATTAAGTTCTTGTGTCTCTTTGGTTTTAAAGTTTCCACATTTTCAGAGTGGGCTCACCATATAAACATGCTTGCCATTACCACTTACAGGTGCTTTGTCACAAGACTGTAGGGATCTGCGTTGCGTGTGCTTTGTGTCAACGTGTTGACTAATCAGTCAAAATGAAACTAATGCAGTTTTGTGCCGTGAAAAGTTTGATAGCACATTGATTTCCTATTAGCAACACTCAGCTGACTGCGTAATATCTATAGGAACTAGCATTGAGCTTCGCCGCTCAGCTAATATTCATGCTGGAAAAAGAATACATTCTTATTTTTTACCCTTGAATTTATGATCCTACACAATGTGGCAAGTTAGTATGAAAAACCTGTCAGACATGAACTGGTTGTGAGTAATTATATTGTTCCGTTTGGGTAAACATGGTGAATAGCTTGTCTGTTACATCCAGAGCGTGACTGATGTTTAGCACCTGCTAACCACACTCATCTGGTCTTATTTATGCAGTAACTCTACTTTGATTTAGTCCTTGCCTCCTTCAGAGTGTTCATTTGGATAACATTTCCTTTGACGTTGCCTTACTGCACTTGTGGGGGAAAAAATGACAGTTGTGGCAGTTTTTTTTATTCTTTTTTATACACAACCAGCCAAAGAGTGAGCCACTGTTTCTGCTTCATGTTTGCCAGCTCCTGACTCCCAAGGATTCAGACTGTTAACTTTAGATCTTAGCTTTTCAAAATAAAGTGTACCTCTATTTTACGTCTCTCTCCTACACTGCTTGTCACAGTTTCTTTTTTCTTTTTTGTTTGGACAGTACAGCGCTTGATGCTAGGTTACAATTTGGGTTGCATTAACTCTTCTTTCAGCAACTGTTAATGTCACGGCTTTTTCAAGATGCTCTAAAGTATCTCTTCTAGTCATTTAAAATGTTAAGAATGCTGGTGTTTGAAGTGTTAACTTGCTGCATAATTCCTGGATAATGTTACACATCTGATTACAAGGTTGCAATAACCAACACTGAGGAAATTTGAAGCTTGCATGTATCTGAAAATTTTATCCCAAGAGCACTCATTAAATTTACCATCTAGTGTTTCTGAGCAACTGCATAAAAAAAAGGGGAGAAAAAAAAAAAAAAAAATCATCTCATGAACCACAGGTCAGGATGACACCAAATTTGGCAGGTACATGTGCCTTCATGTAGTTTGTGGAAAGCTTAGTTGGGATTCTTCAAATACGAGGGTCAGATCATTAACAGCTTTTGTGAGAAGAAACAAAGAAAAGAAAAGAAAAAAAAAACTGTATAATATATTCTCCATCAAACCTGCATCTAGTAAGTGTATCTGCCTGGTAGTTCATTTCACACTCTTTTTGACATTAATAGTTTCCACTAAGGTGGCTTTCCTCATGAAATGGAAAGCAGCGCATAGATGCTTGCAGCAATTATTTATTGCAGTGGTGGTAGCATGATGGCCTGTCTATTTTTACTTTATTTTACTTACTTTATTTTTATTTGTTTGCAAGGTCAGAAGTTTACTATGTAAACTTATTATCTAGCAGTAAGAATCGTTGCCCTCTTTAGTCTGCTCTTTCACATTTATCTGTATTCTCTTTCATAATTTCAAAACGTTTACTCATACTCACACTTCCTGAAACTATCTCATTCTCAACAAGTTATACAGTTTCATAAACATTTCCATGTTGCAGATTCGGCCTCTTGAAAAATCAGTGATCAAACCCTCCCCACACTCTGCATGAAGAGGCCCCTTCATGATGTGCACATATGCCAATTTCAGAGTATGTACTGCACTCGTTCACCATTGTAAGGGAAGGGTTATTTTGCACAGAAATGTAGAATGCTTCCATTATACTGAAGACCCTTTTGAGAAAATTGCTTTTGTATTTACGAGTGGTGCCACTACAGTCGTAGCACTACACTGCATCCTGGTAGCTTTATAACTGCTAACTAGAGTCCAGTCAGAAGCGTAACTGTCGCAGTCACTTTTAAGGCAGATAGTTCAGCTTAGACAGCATAGAAAGGCAAAATATTGCACTCCATAGGTTAAATGAAACGTTATGTTTGTTTGTTTGTTTGTTCGTGATAACACAACTTGACTAAGTTCAGTTTATATAGAAACCCGTGACCTTAGAAGACCAATATCCACTACAGCACAACCTCCCCTCAGGGACAGAGTGAACACACAGCACTTACCACCCAATAGTACTCAACCAACACATTTTTTGGTCACGCAGTGCCACACACACTGGTGCTAATACATGCAGTTTTTCATATGAATGAAGTGCGGCACACACACTCAAACTCACACCCACACTTACACACATATCTCCACAAACAGTGTCAGTGAAGGAGCAAACATCACATTTGTCTCGCACCATCAGCATCAAAATCCGACCTCGTTACCAAGGTCAAACTATCAAGGTGTAGGGTATCCCCTGCATATAGCTCCAGACACAGACACACACAAAGAGATCGATGGACACAAAGAGACAGACAGAGACCCACACTTGCACATACACACACACACACACACACACACACTCACACGCTCACACGCACAAACATACACACATGTGAAGCCGCTGTAATATGCTACTGGAGCTACAACTATAAGTCATTTTTGCAAGGTAGCTGTACCATGAAGTGTAGACACCAGTATCCATAACATGCATGTATTATTTATGAGCGCCTGTGTAGTGTGCACATAGCGATGTATGCAAATGTACACATTAAGGAGTGTCTGCCTTCTTATCACACTACTATTAAAATAGTATGGCTGCGGGGCGGAGATCCATCTTGTCTTTTAATGGTGTGTCTGTGTGTGCAGCGCATAAAGGTGCGCGGGCGTGTTTGTGTGTCTAGGTATGTGTGGCTCTTGTGCTTGTGCATGATTGCGCTGGTGCACTTAACCGTGCTTGCAACTGCAATCAGGACTGTAAGTGGCCTGCAGTTTCAAAAGGAGAGATTTAAGTGGGGATGGGGAAAGGAGGTAGAAAGAGATGTAAGCCTCTGAAGTTAAGATGTGATGAGAATCCTTTTGATTATTCCTCACAAAGGTAAAGCAAATAGCATCATAATTAACTCCTTTCTATTTCGTGTAACAATGACTATGTTCCTTTAACAAAGATATCTCTGTTAGTGTGCGTTGAGGCAGCATCAGCAACGTGGCCATTGTGCTCTTAAGGAGTCTCGCGGTGCAATAAGAGTGTTTTCACTATCACATAAGTGCTTCTTTTGCATTTATAAGCCCCTTATTAGAACAAGTCCCGACTGGATGTGTGCTGTATGTGTGTGTGCTGATGTGCTTGAGGTTTCAGTTTTTGGCGTTTTATGCAATCGTACTGAAATCCTCTTTAACTTGGCCTGCATCTCGCACATGAAAGTTTAATTTCAAGTCAAGACAAGTCAGGTTTATTTGTATAGCCCAGTATCACATTCAATGTCTCAATGGGTCTCATACAAGCCCTCAGTAGCAACAGTTCCTGATTCAGCCCAGGCGCTATAAAGAGGACAAGTGGAAAACGCCACAAGAAAATAAGGATTAAAAAACAAATATGGTTGATCATCTATCTTCAGATGGATGGGAACAGCAGGACCAGTAGTAAGGGAAAAGGACATTAAAGAGAAGTGGAAAAAACAGTTGTAACAATTAGCAGAAATATGTAAATTGATCTTAAATGTCTAAATGTTTGGAGCCCTGTCATATTAAGGCTCTAATAAATTAACAGATGGGAACATAAGCAAGAGCAGTCTCAAATCATCTGTGTCGTCAGAGAAGAGAGAGGTAACAATATAAGCCATAACACCCTTACAAAATTGAAAGCCCTCTTTCAATCCTGCTGTTTCACTTCACGCTCACAAAGCAGCCGTTCTGACCTCACAGTGATTGTGTGCTTTATAATCGCAGCCGCGGTGATATGTTTTTGCATTCCAGTGCATGCGTGCGTCTCAGGGACAGTGGGTGACAGACTCACTCCCTGTGTGTGGCCGATTGCAGTGCGAGCTCCAAGGACAAGCAGTGGAGGGTAGAGCGGGTGATTTGTCTCTTAGGATTGAACTCATCTCCCTCGGTCCCCCGCAGGCCCCTCGTCCCTCCTCTTTCTCTGCACGCTGTCTTATTTTGAAGGTGAAGAGCATTTCTCTCACTGTTTGCATGCAGTTCATTGTGTTTGGCGAATCTACACGGTTTACGTAGTGTGCCCACTCGAGGACACATCCACACACAGAGGACATTCAGATTCACATAGATCTGCTAAGTAAAGTGAGAAAACATAATCCTTGAGATTTTTTCTCGGTCTGCTTTGAATATAATATGAACACAACTCCTCCTGTATGTCTCTTCTAGGTTTTTAAATTGTTAAACACAAATCCTGTACCCTGTATTTAATTTATTCCCTTTAGCTTAGCAAATATAAACCTACTTCATGCATTTCTCTCCGATTTGGGTATCTTAACCCACTGCCTGTTGTAACTGTGGCATGTTAAGATGTGTTTGTTTTGTTTTGGCCAGAGGGCAGTCTTGATAAGGTGTGCTGAAAGATATAATTTACACCTCTGAAATAGCTAATCTCTGAGCAGATGCAACCAATTAGTAAAGGAGAAGAAATCCTCTGAATGTAGAAATTGAAAAACAAAAAAATAACCTCATAAAAAGCACTCACAGACAGATATTCTCTAGTTATTCACTCTATTTAGCCAATAAGCAAATGAAAAGTAAGTATAAACACAATTTGGACAGAAGGCATGGAAAATAGATCAATGATGGATCTGCCATTGTTGGATGCCCTTTATATCTCATGTACTTAGTATTGTTAGCAAATCACAGTAGTGTCTCTCCTTCCACATTCTATAAATGTTATGTGTGTGCCAGTGGCCGAATAATCCAAAATAAAGTGTCCGACACTGTCATCAGCCATCAGCTGTACGGGGAATAGTCCTTTTGAAGTCTGTAAAAGCTGCTGTGCCGCCCATCACATCCACAATGGCAGTGTCCTCTAAAATTTCCAGACCCAAATGTCTGTGCTCTGCAGAACAGAATATAGATGCTGGCAAAGTAAACACCTCTCTCATCATATTCAGCCGTCCATGCAACATTCTTCTGTTTGCCACTGTTATTTGAATTCCATTTTGTTTTATGGAGAAGGTGGTGAAGGTTATGATATTGTTTTGTCTAAACTTCACGGTCCTATTGTGGTCTATTTTTATTATTTTAATGCAGTATTTTTTTCAAACCATGACTACTGCAGATTAGTTTTTAGCTCTTTTGGTTACACCTAACCATGCGCTGTAAATCTGGGCTAATTGGTTAAACGGAAACTTTTGACAGTAAGGTCCACAAAATTTCGATTATCTTAGAGGAAACACATAAAGAATAAACTTCTAATGAATAGAAACTAAATAGCTCTTTACTAATTTTGCATCATGAACTATATATTACATCATGACAAGGAGTTATTTGTAAGTTTCGCTATCGCTACATAACCAACGTTAGCATTAACAGCTGTTTACTTACCAGACTCGAAGAAACGTTGTGTGTTCAGCATCAAACTTCATTCCTTTGCTCGCCAAGAGCCGTCTCCTGTGGTAGAAAGCAACACAGATGTTAACTCTTGTGTCTATCACATCTTTTCTTTTACTGAAGTTAGCACGCTAACCAGCTAATCTAGCGCCTCGTCTCTCTCTGATAGCGCCTCATTGCTACCTCCAATCTGCACTGAAGATGTATTGCTGATCAGAGGGCATGTTATGACCTCTTGGCTTGTAAAAACAATGATGACCAAAGCTCTTGTCAAGCAACAATCACCACCACCCACTTCCTTGAATGGTTCCCAATTAAATGTAGATGGCCTAGTAAATAGCACATAGCAAACAATCAACATTAAGCAAGTTACTTGAAAAATGTGCTTCAGAGGTAAGTACCGACCAACAGCAGCTAGCTTAACGTTGGTGCCGCTGGCTGCACACAGCACTCCAGAGGTTCCATCATCATAGAGAAGCTCACTGTGAAGTTCACACACCCTCCAACTCTGAAAAAAACCAACTGATTTCTGAATGCAGGCTTACCAGTGAGAACGTTAGAAAGCCAGCTAAACACAACCAACCCCGTCTCCTGGAAATTATGTCTATCTACGACTAAAATCCTTTTTATATGTAATCCGGAAATGTTACGTATTTGGCAAATTGCAAATATGTTGATAGTGAATGAGACTGTCCTCCTGTAAAAAAACAACCCAATAGGTAATCTGTGCAAGCAGCTTATCATGATCCAACTGTAGCGGCTGCAATAATCATGGCAGAGTATTGAGGTGGATGGAGGGGTCAACAACACACAGGACTTTCACAGAGAAAACCGCTGTTTGTTTCCTGTTTGAAACCGATAATGAACATGGTTTTTCTTAACCATGACTGTTCCACAACCTTAACCACGTGTTTATTATTCTAAGGTTGGCTGATCTTTAAAGAAGTAGTTGTTTTAACCAACCCCACGTTTTTTTCCTAAACTTAATCAAACCATGACCGTTCCACAACTGTAACCGCATTTATTATTGTTACCATGATGGCAGCTGGCACATTCCTATTTGTCGTATCAGTTTATGTACATATAACCAAAACCACAGTATTTCCCTCACCGTAACCAAATTGCTTTTGTTGCCTAAGCCTAACCACACACGTGACTCTGGATGCAAACTCTTGTCTGTGGTGTGATCCACATTCATTCAAAAAAATATGTTTTTGAACATACTCCATCCAGTAATTATATTTCCTACAAACTGGGATTAATTACTGAATTCCAAATTGTGATCCCTTACACTACCTGTTACTGAAAAAAAGTAATCATAGTAGAGTAATCCATTGCATCACTACCAATAATAAAATTTAACTTCCTTTTTATATGTAGTTCATGTTAGTTAGGCTGCTAGTTTTGTTTTCATCATCATTGCATCATTAGTCTGTGATTTATTAGCTCAGCAGTAGCAGAGACAGAAGCCTCAAAACAAGATCTTTACTGTCAGTTTCAAAGCACATCTGCATTAATACTCTCATCTAAAGGGACATACTTTATATTCCTTCTTTATTTGCAATGTAAAGCTTGATTGGATTCATGAAAGAATGAAAGGAATGTTACAGGCCTTGTTGTAAATTGTTAGAGTTCCACCTAAACATTATAATGTATGTTAAAGGAGAAACAAAGTTATCCTATTATTCTAATACAAAAGAGAAATAAATAGACTCCCTAATTGTATTCAGCTATTACAATACCACAGTAAGCTAAAACCTCCACTGACATGTTGTGAATTTTAAGATGTTTCGGCATTTATCTGAAGAGCTGCCTCATTTCTAACGACGGGCTGGAAATCCTCAGCATTCGTTCTGGAGGGATATCACAGCTCTATTCATTCATCCATTCATTCATTTACTCACTGTTAACCCTTCTGTTCCCCAGTGACTTTCAGAGGGCATAGCAGTGTTTACAGACAATACACACTCAGCAAGATAATCTTCATTGTGAACCTCTGTGTGAACTGTGTAAGGGCCTTCACACCTATAACAGGATGCCCTTGTGCTTTTTATTTTGTTCCTGTTCCCCCTTTTTAACTCCCTATTTTTCACCATGCTGTCAGTCTCATTCTCCTCATTTAGCAGTCTGCAAGTCCTGTTAAATGATTAGTAAGCCCACAAGTGAATATGTGCAAAGCCTCTTCCACTCCATCGGATTAGTGAGCAGTAGGCTTAAACACACCTTGCTAAAGTCCCTGTCGCACACACACAGACACGTAAAGGTATTCAGCAAAGTGAGCAAATATATTCCAAGAACAACACATTCAAACAATCCAATTCTTAGATAGTGCTGGGAATCGTGCCTTGAAGAATGATGTCCCCACATGCATGCATGCAAACACGTAGGTACACTCATTCAAAAAGAGTGCACGTAGACATTCAGTCACACCCAGGATGAGTCTGAGCCCTTCCTGTCTTCTCAGACATGGCTCATCAGATAGGATTCTGCGTGTAAGGTCCAACCAATAAAAAGCCCAAATATTCTATTAAGAGTAAATCCTCTCCGCTGGTGGAGCTTGTGGAGTCAGATTAGGACTAGACAAACACTGCCAAGCAGTCATGCCCACCCCAGGACCACTGCCAAAAAGAAGCCCCACAGATACTGGTGTGTCACTGTGAGTGCGTGTGTGTAGGTGCATGTGCACAGGCAGCAAAGAACCCCAGTGTGAGCATTAGCAGGCAGGGGGATGAACAAACTAAAGCTCTGATACGTGCTGCTCGGTGTAATGGGAAGGCAGTGTGTCAGTGATCTGAGTGGGTTGCAGCTGCAACACACAACCTTTGTTCTGTGTGCATGTGCTCATGGGTGTGAGAAGGTGTATGTTTTGCCGTGTCTTTGCCCTCCTGCAGTGAAGCAGGTGTACACTTTTGGCTCCAAATCTGTAGCACATAAAATCTTTAACACAAATAAATATTAGTTTGAATTTACTTCACTGTGTAGCAGGATTGTTAGTCGTTTTAGCCACATCACTGTGGAGTCTGTGTTTATATAGTAGCAGTAGCTCTGTAGCTCCTCTGTGTACGGCGAGCACAGACAGCTGCGATGTTTTAGGCAGAACAGACATAGATTTCTATCGCTGACCCTAAGGCTGCTCATTAGAATTCAGCACACCTCTCGCAAATCACCCCCACCCACCCAGCTCCCTCACCCCCCTCCCTATTGCTGCCTGCTTTTTTTTCCTCTCTTGCTGTCTTACACATTGGAAGAGAATGAATGCTTAAAGCAAAGGGGTGAACTGTTGGTCAGCCATCATAACAATGACTATGTGAGCCGCATACACAGCAACTCACACTTACTAACTGACAAAACTTACACACAAAAGACAACCACTGCTGCACAACTGCATGTGTAAACACACATGTCTACACACAAATCTACATTCCCACACACTCGATTAAAGAAAAAAAAGTTATGTTTTTTGATATTAATATTAAATCAAATGACCTGAAGATGAAAGGGGGTCACTGGTACCTGCTGAAATTAGAAAGAATTATCACCTTACTCACCTAACTCCGCCACAGTGAGATTGTGTCAATGTTTTTTTCTGCCCCTGGTGGTAAAAAAAAACATATGTCATATAACAAGCACAAAGAACATATTTAGCCTAAATCACGTACATTCACATACACGCAGACTTATGATTATATGCTCAGATAGAGAACACATTCTGATACATTAATTACTAATGTTTGTTGCATCCATCCTTAAGTAGGCAGTTGTTTGCGTGCACATTTACCCACGTGTGTGTGCTTTTGTGTTGGTGTTATTGTCCCAGGCTAATTGAGCAATTCCACAGTGGGAGCAGCGGTGTTTAAGGTCACGGAATGATGTGCTCTCCTGGAGCAGTTAGAAAGCCCCCACTTTCATAATTACTCTGCTTTTATCTCTGCAGCTGCTAGAACTACTCCCAGATACATGCACATACAAGCACATACTGTCTGCTGGAGCATATGAGAATGAGAATGCTTTCATCTACGCACATGAAGAACCCACTCGCATTCAAAATACTGCTTTTCATTCTTTTTTTCTTTGGAGTTGAAGGAACTGAGGATTTGAAAAGATATCTCTAGGATGACGCATTGAGCCTGTCATCAACTATTGAATTCAGTGATACCTTTGAGATATACAGATGCCAATTCAGATCAGTCAGTAATTGTGCAGTTATGTGTGTAGGTAGTTGTAGTTTATCAGCACCAGCACCATTTATGTCTTAACAATGATTTCATATTACAATATAGAGAATGTGCACTAACTTTGACCTTTTAAGAAATTTAAATACTGATCCAAAAGCCTGTGTCTCTCTATGTGTATTTGTGCATGCCTGCGTGCATGCGTGCGTGTGTGTGTTTGTGCGCATGTGCTTGCATGCTTGATTGCACATGTGAGTTGAACAAACGCCAACACTGGTGGCCCTGTCTGTTTGTCCCATGCAGACGTTCTGTGAGTGTGTACCCAGCTCCTCCCAGCTCAAACATCGCTGGTCAGACTCAGAAACTGCCAGGGAGACCCCGGCCAAGGTAAGGCCCCGTCAGCACAACGTGTACATGTCCACACAGGTAAGTATGCATGCGCGCACACAAAGACACACGCTGTACACAAATTAGCTATATAAAATGAATGTGTCATGCTCTACCGCCTCTGAAGCCCGTGGCAGCGTTTACGCGCCCAAATATCACTTTGACTTTAGAGCGTCATAACTCCGATATAGTTTGAGTTAGAGAAGTGCCGTTATTTCATGTTTAACTAGAAAATTGGCGCTTTTCAACAACCACATGTTTGTCCACGTGAGTCACTTAATTTGTCCGTTGTTCGTTAAAAAGATTTGGACAGTCTTACCGTTTGCCTGGCGCCTAACTGCTCTCTTTCCGTGTGTTTTCCGATAGATTCGCATCCGCCATTTTTGCTAGCGACGTCTAGAGGCACGTCACAGTCACGTCACTGGTTTTGACATTCCTATTAGCTCCAGTGTGGCGTATACCCAAAATAAATAGAGTATTATTGCGAGCTCAAAGTGAGGAGAAATTGGTTTCTGTAGTTTATTGTAGTGACAGAAAACCGACAGAAGGATATGGCCAGTAACATATTAGTACAGCTGAAGCTTTGGAGCTGATTATTCAAGGAGAAAAAAAAAAAAAAAAAAACCCATAAATACTGCTCAAAAGAATGAGCATAACTCATGGACAGAAAAAGATAGAAACTTCAAATCAACTGAAACTTTTAAACATAAGGCAAAACACCACGGTACAAAAAAGTCTTAATGCGGGCCTCAGAGGTTTAAAACCACAAAAAGAAAAGAAACAGAATTTTATTAAAAAATTGTATGAAATTAAATTTCCATGTCGTTTTTGATTACAAAGCAGGTGTAGGTTCTATATTAATACTGTGAAAGTATCAAAGTGCTCAAGCCACAGAGAAATGCACGCAGCCCGTATTCAGAAACTGTGCTTTAAAACAAGCTGTCAGGACTTTCTTAACTTTATGATGTCACAACGAAGCAGTCACAGCTCTCAGCTATGCCCAAAGCCCGGCCCACCTGGACCCACCATCCAACCATGCAGGATTTGGTTTCTCTGAGTGTTTACCGGAAATCTCTCACCGGCGTGTTGTTGCTAGAGCTTCTAAGAGAAGCCTGAGAGAGGAGATGTAAAACAACACTGAGATGTTTTCCTTTTTATGGATATCAAAACTTAAAATAAAATACATGGCAAGTGTAAAATATGGGACTTTTAAAACATATTTTTGTTATGTTAGGGGAGGAACATACTTATTCACCATCTGTAACCCACTACTTCCTAAATCAGAGTAGGATTATCTGGCAAACTGTCAAATTGTATATTGTAGGTTGGCAGAGGTTCCAGCAAATATTAAACAGGACGGAAATGGATAGCTGGTTGGATGGATGGAAATCATTCAAACTGAAAAAAAATGCAGTGTTATGTAAATGAAATCCGTTCATTAAATCCTATAAATGTCCTCTTGTCTATATATTCCACCACCGTCCTTTCAGTCAAAACAGGGGCACGTTATGAATAGGTGACTTGCTCACCTGTGAGAGGATTATGTATCAGTGGCGACGATTTCCATCACAATCCGCTTTCTCGCTGCTTTGGTGACGGCGGCGTGAAGGATTATTGCATATTACACATTACATTTTGCCACTGAGCAGCAGTGATGGCACAACCTCAACTCGAGGACCAAAACACACGAGAAATTAGATGGGATTAGGCCCCACAGATTCTTTGAACTGTGTGGAGTGATCACGGCTGCATCTGGAAAAAGGAGCTTGATTACGTGTCAGAATTTGGGAAGAAGAAGCTGTGCATTGAATACTGATGTAAAAGTGGTATTCAAGCTCCAGGTGAACGAAATGGGAGAGGAATTAGTGAAAATATGTCTTTTCTGAAATTGTGAGTTTGCGCTTGCTATTTATATATGTGCCAATTCAGCATTTAAAGGTGTTTGTGCTTTTCTGTGCATCAGCGTCAACCTGTGTCTTCCTGTATATGCATCCGTTCGTGTCCGCATACAGTATGTGTGTGTTTGTTTGTGTTTGGGAGGGAGGGAGAGAGAGAGACAGATAGAGAGAGACAGCTTGCAGACTCCTGCTGCTTTCCTGCTTATCTAATGAGCAGACAAAGCCTTGCGTCCAAGAACTGTCTGCCAATGCTCTTGCGTGGGAGGACAACATCATTTCCACAGAGAGGAATTCTCTCTCCTTCTCTCCCTCTCCGTTTCTATCTCTCCATCCGAATTCCCCAGTTGTCCTGTCCAATCCCATGGTGCGGTGTGAGTAGAGACAGGAGAGGATCTGAAAGTCAGCCACTAATTACAGAGTGGACTCCCGCTGTGAGATTGAGAGACTCATTTAAAAAACAAAAAAACTGTGTTAAGAGGAGGCTAACATCCCATTCTCAGTGTCATTACCCTACGACAACTGTTGAGCCCAGTTGAGAGATTGTGGACCTGAAGCATGTTGCTTTTTGTATCGTTTGATTTTTTACTGACCATTGAAAAAGCAAATAAGGCAGTAACAAAAACACCTTTTTCTCCCTTCGATTCATTCTCTCAGACTTTGTGTCAGATTGAGATTACAATTGTATTTTTTTGCAGCACAATAGATCGTCAATTGGTCAGTACCTTGAATACATTAGAGACCAAAATGCACCTATATATAAACAGTATAATCATCAGCTGTGTGTTTTTTCCCCCATGTGCCACTGAGAGGCCACAATCAATATGCCACCTTAACTGACTTTAGTTACCTTCACTTCTGGCTGAATTGGTACAAATTTGTACCTTAAACTATCAGAAACTCCATCATACCTTGTGGCATAATTGGTTTAACATCTGTGGATCATTACGAGCCTGTTACAGCGAACGTGAAAAGTTTCATGGCAAAAATGTGCAGCTCCTGTGCGTGTGCAGACGTCTGTCAGCTCTCTGTGTGACTTGCTGTCAGCATAATGGGGGCCACCGTATATCTTCCCCATGTTAAGTTAACAATCAGTATGCTATATAACGCGGCGTCGATGATGGCTTCCACTGATGTCTTGGCCCGCTGGCGATAGAGCTCCGTGGAACTGTTTGAATGTTACATTGCTGCCATTCTGCAGAGTGAGACCATTATAGACATTATGTACAGCACAGACACACACACACACACACACACACACCCACCCCCATGCACACACACACACACACACACACACACACACAGACACACACACACACACGCATTCAGCCAAGTCACAATCTCTCTCAGCTGCACCTGCACTCACATACAGAGAGAGAAAGAACAAGCTAAAAACACTGTTTGACATGCAAGAAGAGATTTCATAGTGCAGTCAGGGTCTACGTGTTGAGTTAGAACAAGGAGACAAAAAAATGTTATGTGCGGCAATACTCCCCTGGAGCTCTTTTCTGTGATGATGTATTTGGGTGAGAAAACAGGGAGAAGTGGGAAGGTTCTGATAAAGCAGTGCTCCAGTTTTTTTTTTTTTTTCATGTGCAATATGTGAATGCGCTTGCCTGTCTCTTGCAAGTATTTGGCAGAAAGGAGCTGTGTGCAAATTATGTGTGTGTGCATGTGCATGTGCATTGGAAATGTAAGTGGCATGAAAGCATGTAGTGTCTGTGTGTCTGTACATGTGTGTGTGTGTGTGTGTATCTGTACACAGTCTCCAACCCATTTGGACAAACAGAGCCTAGGGGCAGTTTTCAGCGACAGTGCTTCCATACGTGCCAGCGGTGTCCAGAAAAATAGCAGCCGCAATGAAGCTGGCTAATGTGGAAAAAAAAAATAATGCATGAATTTAATCAATGTACTGAGTAGATCCAACCAAATGGCCTTTTATATTTCAGAGTTAGAAAGAACACATCAACAAAATGTGCAAGGTCATGAAAGTACTAAACACCCTGTCAAAAATGGTGTTCCTCTGCAGTCCCCAATAAAGTTTAAGCTTTTTTTAATGTTAGTAGTCTTCCAGATTCATATATTGTCCAACTCACCAAGTTCATATCGATGTGATGTTTGTTTCATGGGTTAGATCTTTTTTTTAAATCACCACTAAAATCTTATTATTTTTTATTATGAGCATAGCTGCACACATTCAGCAGGGATTTACCAGGCTCAACAAAATGTGCTCACTGGCTCGAGGCCCCATATGCGTTTGTCCGTGTGGGGTTGTGAATGAGGCCAGGGGGGTACAAATGAGGCTGATGTGAGAAAATCATCCCCTCACATGAAACCCTTTTTGTGTGCATTTACGTGGGCTCATGATTGGACAAAGGTGGGCTACAATTGAGACCCATCCTCAGATCTGAGATAGGAGGCATTTTCAGACCAACACTATGTAGGCTAAAGATTGGGAGCCCATGTGAGTCCCTATTCACACTTGTTGTCCACAGATACCCCCCCCCCCACACACACACACACACACACACACACACACACACACACACACACACACACACACACACACACACAGACAACTTGTTTGGGCACTCATAACTTTTTTTCTTCTTCCGTCTTCTACCCAACACAATTGATTTTCTTCACATTAAATAAACCATAAACCTTTCTCATAAAGCAGGCCATTAGCTGTCTATTAGCGTGCTTCACTGTGCTTGTACAGCCAATTTACATATTAATGAGCTTGCTCTCACTCATACTTCCACATACAAACCAATAACAAACACACACTCACCTGCCCACACATTTTCAAAGAGAGACCATCCTCCAGTGTAGAAAAAAAAAATATCAGCTGCTGATTCATTTGTAGGAAGATGAGGGGGAGCCAGGCATTGTTAATCATGCTTAGGTGAGCCATATTGCTCTCTCCTATCCATTGCTAGTTCTCTTGACCTGAGTGGAAAACTGGTGCCAGATCATAAAGGGCCATCATATAGGCCTTTTATGGTCCAGTTAATGGAGACTGTGTTACTGGTATAGGTCTGCCATTTTCCTCTAAGAGGATTCTGCTCTCTCTTCATTCATTTACAACGTATTGGCTCTGGGCTGAGTTGCATTTTTTTTTATACTTTCGCTTCCTGGATGGTATTTTTTCTCAGTTTTTTATGGTTTTCCTTCCTGTATGAGAAATGTAGAGGGAGAACATCGGTGCCTTGACTGTGTGTTTCCCAGCAGTGTCTCGAGGTAGCATCCTATCCTCTATCTACCTCACCACCACTACTCTAATGACATGCAGGGTGTTTGGACAGAAATGGTCTGTTTTTTCTGGGGGTTTGGTGAACTTTGAGTTTCAAGAGGGCTGGCAGTTGAAGGAATCTACAGTCTGTTGCTATATAAATCATTCAAAACTACGTTTTGACAGATGGGAATATGGTTATATCACTGAGCACTGAGCATGTGGCATTCAAAATATCCCCGATGATGGATGAAAGTCTTTTTTTTTTTTGAATAAAGCAGGTTTTATGCTGCAGTTTTTTATGTTGTGATCCTAACATCTACTTTTTCTCTTCCTTCCCTCCTTCCTTCCTTATGTCCTACCTCCCTTCCTCCTTCCCTCCTTCCTCCCTGCTCACAGAGGATGAGCTGCAGCTACCTGCTCTGCACTATCCTGCTCTTCGTGGCCGTCTTGCTGGCTGTTACCGTCACCGGCACCATCCTTTTTATGAATCACTACCAGGCCCCGCCTATGTCCGACGGCCTTCCCCACATCTCTACCAATCAAGATGAAGCTAACGCCCTGGTCACCGTTGAGAGAGGAGATGGCTCTCGCATCAACATCTTCATTGACCCAAACTGTCCCGACTATAACAGTAACTTTTTGCGGCTGGAGGGTGTGCAGACTTCACTGCTCCACTCGCTAACCGACCACGACTCTGACCTGAAGTCAGTGAAAGGCCAGGATCGAGCTCTGCTTGTCAGTCTGGCCGAGGAGGTGGCCAAGCTGTCAGCTCATGCAGGGCAACTGAAAATGGACTATGAGTCCCTACGCAGGGGGCAAGGCAGCCTGGGGCAAGACCTTAACACACTGCAGACTGAGCAGGGACGTCTCATACAGGTGAGACACACACATAAGCAGCATTATTGTGTGTGGAAATAGATATTTTGTTTAGAAAACAACTGTAACAGGTTACTTTTCTGTTTGCTCCTTTCTTTTATTTATGGTTGAATTTAATTAGTCGGTGATTGGTTTAGCAGTAAAAACAGATGGACTGAATCCACTGTATAAGACTCACTCCTGAAGTCATGACTTTAAGTACTGTACAGAGGTGCTTGAGGATTGGATTGCGAGACATCTATCAATATGTATTGATTGCGAAACCACCTTAAGACATGTGACAGCTCATTGGACTTGAGAGTTTTCTCGTGGTTGGTGTTATTTAGTCCCTTCCTTTTTCCTGACTGCACAATCAAAACACCATCATTCACTCATCCAGCACCAACTCAACCATGTTAATTTCTTTTTACACTGTCTGCGCTCAGTAACAGCTAGATTAAAGTGCAAATAGTGCTTGTGTTCCACTGAGTATAACTTAACTCAGTCTAGTGTTTGAAGATGAGGTCACAGGGGAGGAAATGCCCATCATGATTCAAGACACAGACCAAGTTGCACATTAATTCAGTAAGATAGCATAATGTTTCCCTAGATGACTAAGACAGACTCTACATTGGATGAAAACATAATTAGACCCCCCTTTAGTTTCACACTGTCCACACTGATTTATTGACGATGTGTTTCCTAAATATGGGTGGAAAATCTTTACACTACATGCTCTTAATTTTGGCCCATCAGCCTCAGTCGCTCCATTCTGCAGTAAATAGATTTCATAGCTGCCAGCCATACAGCTCAAACAACTGAATGCCTTCCGCTCCTGCCAATCCTTTCTTTAAACCAGACCTTTTTAGCTCAGGGAACAACATTGTTTAGAAATCACTCAAAAACTCACTGGATCGGTGTGCTCTGCCTCCGTGGGCTAAGAAACCATGGGTGCTGATTGGAAGCACAATAGAAGCAGAGAGAGAGGCCAGTCCCTTTTACTGTTGTTAATGTGGTGTAGGTGGCATAGTGCAGTGGGCACTGAAGCTATGGGGAGGTGGTGCTGGCAGCCCAGAAACTCCAGGTGATTGATTTTCTCTTTTGAGGCAAAGCATGTGGTGTGCATATCCGCTGTTTCTGCCTGACACCGTGGTGTGACTGTGTGATCTATGGGCCACCTGTGGCCAGGACTTCTGATTTATACGATGACACAGAGCTCACTGTGCCAGTGTTAGTAATGGCTCTGTGTGCATCGTAGCCCCCTGAAGAACAGTTTCACCCCGCCACATAGACAGAAAGCCTTCCACATGACCCCGAGCTGGTGAGCAGGAGACTCTCATTGCTCTGAGTTTATGACCAATCTGTTTTGATTTTTCAAACAACATTTTCATTTCTTTTTTACAGCTTACAGCCTCAAATACAAAGATACACCAAAGCATGCCCATTTGTATTAAAATAAATCACGCTGATGAGAAAGACCAGTAAAATCTTGGAATACAACAATACATTTAGCCGATGGTTAAGTGTGAGAATGACAGACAAGGTAAGGCATGTCGCTAGTGTAAGTCTAAATCAAAAGTTTTCATTCCATGTCTGTCCTTTATTGCAAACCCAAAGTACAGCAAACCTGATATATAAAAATTCACCCCCATGTACAGTTCTCATGGGGATTGACTCACTTTTGGAGCCAGCCTCAAGTGGTCATTGTATGAATTGCAGTTTTCAGTACTTATTTGTTGGCTTCATTTTTAAGTGCCTTCATTAGTGCAGTCTTGGTACTTTGATGCTGTCGTGAGCCAGATTGAATATAGTCAGAAAAGCATTTAGATATAAAAAGAACTTGAGTTAAATATAATCAACTTCTTTCGGCACCTCTCCGTAGCCTTCACCTGTAGGTAATTAATAAAACAAAAAATCAGTAACTAACTGACACTGGCCTCAGTGACGTGCAGTTGTATGTAGTTGTATGTCCAGAGTGGAAAAGTGAGGTGTGTGCTGTTTACTTTGCTGACAGTAATAGAAAAGGTGTTTATGTATTTACAAAAAAAAGAGCATCAGTGCAGGATCACAGTTTATGTAAATCCAAGTGAAATTTTTAACACCAAATCCAAATTACCCAAATCTCAAAGCACTTCAGCATCCTCACATAACTGCAGTGCAAACCTTCACATCTTATGAAGTGTTCTCTTAAAGGCCTCTTCTGTGGCTCTTAGGTTGCTGTCTGCACTGATCTTTCTCACGATAACTAGTGCAAACTTTTGTCAGTGCTATGAATTACATTAACAGTTGTTAATATATATATATATATTTTTATTTTTATTCCAACCAGCACTGGCAGCCCTATGCAAAGGCAGTGTAGGCAACCATGTAATGCCCACTAGCTGGGGTGAACAGAGAGGTTGTGTACCTGCACTCATGCACTTCAGCATGAAAAAGAAATTGGAAGGGCTAGATCCTTCATAGGAGAACTGACATAATATGTTAAACTGATTTGACATTCAGTTCTGCAAAATGACTGCAAGAAGCTAAAGGCTTCGAGGAAGACATGACTTACTGATTTCCCTGAACCACGGGTCACAATTTAAACTGAATTATGTGTCTGTCGAATATGAATGTTTCGGACAGGCAACACCCACAACCTCTGCTAAGGATCTTGGAGCAAACCTTTGCTACTGCAGAATAGAAAATCATATTGCCTCAAGATGTTCATCCTGGTCAACACAAAGCCCTTTGAGGACTTGAGAGACGAATATTGACAGTGCTTGTTGCAGCCTGTTAGCCACGGATACAAGTAACTTCAAAACCTCAATAAGAGTGGATAAACGCATCACATAAAATATGGAAAACTAATTCAATTAAGCAAATGGGTGGCTTCAAACATTTAGCTCAACCATTCAAAGCAATAAAGAATATCAGTGTTTTGGGGGGATCAAAAACTCCATTAATTCAATACAGACCAATCCCAATGTAAATATAATGAATGCAGCAGTTTTGTAGCACAAAAATATTACAAAATAACCAAAACATGTTATCTTCTATTATAAAAAAAAACATAATCACAATAAGCCATTTGCCTACAACATGAGAAATATCCTTTTAAAACTTTTTATGATTAACTACAATATAAATCAGAAGAAATTAATGTTGCTTAATGTTTAATTCAATGATATAACGATATGGTATTAAAGAGACAAAACAAGATTTGCAGTACACACACATATATGTGTCAAAACTGTGACAGAAAACTGTGAGTCAGAAATGGAAAACAGCACATATTGATGCAGGTGTGAGGGACGCTTGCTCAAGTGAGACAATGACAACAAGTGTACAGAAACATTAAAGGTTAATTCAACCACTTTATGTCATGAATAATGATTTCATTTCACAGCTGGACTCTTTGCCCCCCACACCTACACTAAACTACACATGGACTAAATCAAAGGCCTGATCAAAGATCAGAGACTGTCTGACCGTATGATATGACACAGATTTGCTATGAAAACATTCCCTTTGTGTGAAGGTCCTGTCCATCATCAGGGTAATCTTTTATTCATTGTATCTTTGCTTCAGAGGTCTCACATATATCTAGGATTTCCGAGGCTGTTTAATCAGAGGGATGCAGTGAGGCAGAGGTTGACCTAACATTTGTATACTGCTTTCATACCATGCGTTAAGTCAACTATTTATTGATAGTTAATTTAAGAACAGCTTGATTGTAAACTCTAACAACCACATCTTTAAGAATATGAGGAAAACTAAGGATGTTCATTCAGAATACACAACCTTTTTGTCCTGTTAATGCAGAATGTTTTTTTTTCAGTTTTACTCTCTGGATTCAAAATGAGCATTTTTCTTGGAAAAAAGCCCCATTCAGGCGTAGCTTATTGGTTTCAGAGAAAGAACACACAGGGAAAACAATTAACCACCCAGAGGCTGTTGAGGAGGAGGTGGAGGAGATGAAGATGTGCATCTGCATCGCAGATGCCAAGAGATGAAAAAGATTGCAGGGTGCTCTAAAATGCAGGATCTGGATATGTGAGCAGAGAGGTAGCTGGGAGCTGCACGGCTGGCAAAGTGCAGCTTAATGGGGAAAGGATGGGGTTAACAGTCAATACATTCAGCCTGACTGGATCCTATGGACATCTGACTGTTGATATTAGCATCAGCTCCTGCATTCATTTTTCTAACCCAGCATCTGGTAGGATTTAAGTATGGGACCTGCCCTTATAGGGCTACAAGTAATGATTATTTTCATAAGCAAATGATTTACTAATTATTTTCTTGGATTAATCGTGTAGTCTGTTGTTAGTCTATTTGTTTCATTTGTCTGATCAATGGTCCAAAACCCAAAGCTTACGATGATAAAACCAGAGAAAGACAGTAAATCCTCACAACAGAGAAGCTGGAGCAAGAGGAATTTGTTTTAAAAAATCACTGAAAAAAATAAATCAATATGAAAATTAATTTTCTGTTGATTTACTAATCGATTATTCAATATTCAGATTGACAAACATGAAAATACAAACTATATTATTTAACATAAACATTCACAAAGCATCATTATGATGTATATTTACCAGTCCTCTCAAAGCAGTGAGTGGTAGACATCCAGTAAAGTACAGTAGCTTTCATATTTTCTCATTACATTTCAAACACATTTCTAAATGCAGTTGTTGTTTTCAACTAGTCAAGAAGAAAGAGACGGTGACTTGTGACTTCATGGCTCCTCTCACTTCTTCCATCTGCTCCTCCAGGCTCCAGTTGACTGGACAGCCTCTGCCTGTGAGGTGAAGATGTTGTTGTATTAGGCAGATGGTGACTGAATGACTTTTTTTTTTTTTCTTCTTCTTTTTTTTAACTTGCCAGTTCCAGCCTTGCAACTCCTCCCTGTTCTGTGACTTTACCCCACAGGGAGCTTGTCTTTGCCTTATGGAACATCTGATTCAGGCCAACAGAAAGCACACCTTGGTGTGTGTGCTGCCTCGGCAAAAACAATTCAGTCGTGTGTAATGCAGTCAAAACATCCGTGCATTTAAACTCCAGTAACAACCACAAAACTCGACTTTGAGTGCAGGTGCGCTGCATATTAGTGTGCGAGTCTTGTGGCCTCTTTTTAGAAACGTTAATTCAAGCCTTTTCAAAGTCTGACATGGATCTTTTACAAAAACACTAAATTTGCCTGGATTTTCAACCTTGACTCACAAAAGAAGGCCTCTTGTGTTAAGTGCTGTGGTGAAACTGATTTTGTGAGCCAATGCAAAGGCTGCCTAATGAGAGCTAATTACATCATGATCCTAATAGATGTGTCAGTCAAGGCTTAGCATTAAGACTGCAGACACTCCTCTGCTTTTGTCTCTCCCTTTTGACACACACACACACACAAACAAACATACAGTGTATACTTACCAGATAAATTACAACACTAGAAATTATGTTATATTCGCACATAAGAAAGTACACAAAAAACTCGTCTATTTAATGATATCAAAACCTTTTAAAATCTGTAAAAAAAGATTGCCTTACCCCTCCACAAGTGCACATAAAAGCTGTCTCCCTGAACAATGATACATTCACAAAGCAGAAAACCCAGTTTTCTTTGCTGTATCCTGCTTAGCTGCTGTGCACAATGGGTCATTTCTGTTGTGTATTTATGCGTGTGGTTTTCTTTGTACTTGCATGTGGGCATAAATGTGTCGTGTTGTTTGTGTCCGTGTGTGTGGGTTAAAGCTCCAGTGTCCATGTAATATGATTGCAGTGCAGCTTCCTGTGCCTCAGAGGTGTGTTGCATAGTTATTGAGGCCAGAGAAAGGCCACTGGAGCTTCTGTCTAATGCAAGGTTTAACACCTGAATATAGCTGCTCAGATATACCTTTGGTGAGAGACCCTGAACCCCTTATGCATGACTTTGAACACCGCCGGTCCTTCTGTGTGTTTGTGAGTGTGCATGTGTATGAGATTGAGTGGAGGAAGACGAGAGGAAGGAAGCGAGAGAGTTTGCCTTTTGTGAGAGCATGAGCAAGAGCAATATTTCTCATACATTCAAATGTACCGTGTGTGTGTGTAGCCTAGATATAGGACCCAACACCTGGCTGTGCATAGGCGTCGGCCAACTAGGGCAATATGTGAAAACGACCTTTCTGCAACGAACAGCACATAAAGGGCTGCAGGAAACAAAGTGACCACAGCAGATCAGAGAGGTTACCCTGCTCTCTGCTAGGCCGAGCACACACATTCATCACCAGCCTTCCCACAGGGCTCTTTGTGTTTCACAGCAATCGCCAGGGTGCATTATGGGGAACAGGTACCATGTGGTGTCTTTGCTACACAGGGCGGTCTCTGCACCTGTGTGTTTCTTAAGGTCCCATAAGGGCTATACTGTACCAGTGGTTATATGGCGCATGTTGTAGCTTATTAACTGTAAAATTAGTATAATATACATACAGTACATTATTATTGTGTTTTGAAGAATACCAAAACTTCTAACATAGAGTTCTACCTTCCAGGCAGCCTTTTCAATACACCAACGTTTTTTTTTCAATGTCACATTGTCACATGGTCATGCGCTTGACACTTTGAAAACTGTCCTTGCTGGTTTGTTCAAGGATGCTCTGACATCTGAGTTTGCTGCTGAAGAGCATTATGTCCACATGCTTTTAACAAGGCATCGAATCCAGGAGCAAAATGCTAAGGAAACAGATAAAGTGAATATGATCTTTTATCATTGTATTGTAAAATGTCTGATGGTAGAGCATCCCTCTCGAGATCTCCCGAGTCCCCTTCCTGCATTACTAATGAAAAAAAAAAAGATAAAATGTTTTGGATCGCTGATCTTAAAGTCATCGATCACTGTGGGCAGGAAACGCACTTTGAGCAGCTGCTCAGTCATAAATACAAAAGAGGAGGATGAGCAACTCATGTATTTCCCTAGTAGTTGAGCCATGATGAAAATTTGATGTCTTCTTAATGTCACTGTAGCTGCACTTGTACTCACACAAATATGTTTCCTTTTCAAAATAGCTCGGACCGGCTGTTCTGCTCATCAGAATTACAGAACTACTTGACAAATGTGGCTCCTTTGAATCAAACACCATTTGAATTCAGCAGAGGCACTGAGTCTGCCACTGACAATTTAATTTAATGGTTATAGCAGAATAAATGCTAACCATTACATGTTTCAAAATTGGGTTTGATATGGTGAAAATTTGAAGAACTTTAAGAAATCATGACTTTAAATGTCTAATTGGTCATTTTTATAAATGTATTGAAATAAATGGAAAGCACTGTCTGCCTGAAGGTTTTAAAGACCCTCTGTACACTTTGAGAAATGATCAGAGGTAATGGAAAAGTATGCACAGTTTGTAGTTATTCGAGTAAAAGACAACAAACAACACAGCGTAAATTGCACTGTTAATGTGTTTAACTGTGAATATGTTTTCCTCTGTGTTGCAGCTGCTGTCAGACAGCCAGATCAACATGGTGAAGGTAGTGAACTCAGTGAGTGATGCTCTTAATGCCATGCAGAAGGAGAATGTGGGCCTGAAGGCGCGTGTCAAGGCCGACTTGCAGAGGGCACCAGTCAGAGGGGCCCGTTTCAAGGGCTGCTCCAATGGTAAGAGAAATGAGGCGTGGCTTGATTGTGTGTCCCTGTCTGGACAGACTGTCCCTCTGTGTGTGTCGATAGAATTCATACATCAGTGGCTACCTATATGTTTGACCTTCTCCCACTGTATTCTGCTCGCGATCCCTCCCTCTGTCAGCACCACTCCACCATTCTGTAAAATTATATTCCAGTGTGGTCTGTCTGTTATACATCTTACCACATATTCATCCATCCCAGCCTCTCCTGCTGATATCACTATGCCTCCCTGGGCTACATCTCATCCACATTATCCCATGGCCTTGGTAGGGATGTGGAATTTTTTACTGTACATGAGAAATGACTTGCATGTCCATTGCGGCTGTGTTTCTGAGAGGCAGAAAAGGGCCTGAGGCATCATCCCATTGGAAGGCTTTTAACCAGGCACAGCATACCCAATGGCATTCCCCTGTTGGATTTGCCTTACATAGGTAGCCAAGGAGCACAGAGTGAGGGCCATTCATGTATAGCATACAGTATGCATAACAGAGTAAGAGAGATTCTGTTCACGTTTTTCCGTGAGAAGCACGACTTGAGAATGTGGTAGATGCTTCATACATCTGCAAACATTTGGGCATAGGCATGTACTAGGAATGTTGAATAAGAGCGGATGGATATTTTCAAGCTGTCAGACTCACTTTTACTCGAAGGGAGTGAAGTTCAATACATGACGTTCGAGGTTTTATTAATATCCTGCCTTACACACGGTTTAGGCCTGTGGCATCATCAGCCTAATTGATGCAATTGAGCAATTAGCTGGCACACCTGCTACCTATCAGCTGTTGTTTGCTAAAATTTCTACCCGCTCCTCCTGACAATGGTTTGAAAGTAAAACTGAAAGCTTGAGTATGCGTCTGTCTAGGAACTCTCTCGAGTAGCTCTTCTCTTCTGCTCTTCATCGGTTGTAAACATCTGCAGATTTCCAGGAGTGTGACATTATACACACATTCATTCATTCACTCATTAGCTATTCTGCTTATCCTTTTAGGGTAGCGGGGGGGCTGGAGCCAATCCCAGTTGACATTGGGGCGAGGGTGGAGTACACTTTGGACAGGTCCCCATTCTATCACTGTATAGAGAGAAACAACCACCACAAAAAGGCCCCAGCGGGCCAGCAGCTTTAAACCCACAACCTTCATGCTGTGAGACCACCACTGTGCTACCGTGTTACAAATTAAATTGGATTTTTAATCTATATCTAATCGGTATTGCATATCCACTACTGATATGTATATATGACATATCAGTACCTAAAATCAGATTGAGATCTGTAAAATGAGACCAATCAAGCCTTTACACCAAGAATTTAGAAGTCCTGCTACTGAGTGAAAACCATCATTTAAAAAGCCAGTTGAATTATACGAAAAAGTTTTTAAGTCATGAAAAGTTGACATTTTCACTGGACAGTGTGGTTAGACTGGTTGAAGCTCTGTCCATGGTGCTGAAGTGGTGGGTAAATCATATGTTTTGCAGCTTTATGCCTCATTCTACCTTTTCGGATTTTTTCCTGTCTTAACACAGTCACTTCAAACATAGCAGCATTCTGGGTGGCAATAAATTATAAATCAATCAATAGAGAAATTGTCCCTCAGATCTTAGCAGAATTGTTATCTCACAGTAGGTATCATAGCCCAATTGTGGAATAATTTCTTCGAGCTTTACTTTAATTTGTTATCTCCTGGCTATAAAGTAATGATAACAGCGACAGAGGCAGAAACAGAAACTTTTTGTTCCCCATTGTGAGGGAAATCATTAGTCAATTTATGAGCTGCATAGCATTTCCTGCCCCGTTTGCACAGTATGTGTTTGGGGAGAACACAATTACTACAACACCTCACAATATGATGCAATGAGATGTGAAGTAGCAATCCTGTTTAGAAAAAGCCTTAACAGAGAATAAACATTATAAGTCTCAGAAGGTAATATTTACTGCATGGCTAATGTCTTGCTTTGTATTAGACTGTATACAGTAGGGAAAATGTCCGGTTATGTGTGAGCTCCATGTATTTTTCAAACTGTATAACATGGTTAAGTCAGCATCCAGTACAAGGTTGTAATGATGATTGCATCAGCCCTGTTGGGCTGTTGGAGTGTTGCTCATAGGCTGCTCCTGTTCTCATTATTTCGTAGGGAAGCAGATGAAAACAGGTGTCCACTTCAGTCAGCTATCTGGAAGGGATTACAGCTCATTATTACTATTTTTCATACATGCGTAGAGCCTCCATTTGCAGCGGTTTTATGTAGGAAAGAGGTCCCATGTGTTAGTAAGTTTTACTCTGCTTTCATTAGCCATTGTACAAGGGGTATTCATGGACAGCACACTGGACTATTGGATACACTTCACGCTGATGACCTGAATTTACTATTCTTTGTGACATGGATGTGAGAGATGAATATATCCTTGTTTACTTCATGTATCTATATGTGAGCACTCTAGAGAATTTTCTATTTCTGTACTTTGCCTGCAAGGGAAGACAATACACAGGAAGAAGCATTTAATCTGAAACCAAATTCAAATTCACATTTGGTTTTATGGGCAATGCTTTCCATGGTGCTGAATCTGTCAGGCATTCAAAGCCTTTCCCTTGACTAATATTTTTTGAATTTTCTTAAAACAGCATCCATTTGTTCTTACACCTGGAATATCACACCTGACAGGTCATTATACTGTCCTGTGCTCTATACAGGCAAAGGGAGGAGGCAATAACCAAGCCAAGTCTCATGCAGCAATACTTATTATTTGCAATGACAGTCTCCCCTTTGTAGCTCAATTTGTAGCTTTTTCCTTTCTTATAGAGCCAAAAGTTGGTTAATTAAAATAAATCTTTAAGAAATTAGTTCCCAATTAGACTGCAGTAACTAATTTGCAATAACAATGGCGCTATCTTCAGGGTATATGTCTCTGTTATTTGATTTATAATTTATTATTCTTGTATGGTTCATGTAAATATTCACAGTATCCACAGAGTGCCTAACATTGACCTATTTAAAGCATAGATATCCTAAAGCTATGTAAATGTCAGGGGTAAAGCAGTACAATATTCAGACTAATTGAACAACCAGCACCGAGGTTCAGCACCATGGACAGAGCTCAGGATTCTTTCATACATGCTCTCTGTATGATTTAGCACGATAATACATTATATCAAAAAATGTAGTATGACATAAAAACCAATATGTTTAGGATTTGCTAAATACCATGTGTGCGTGTACGTGTACACTCTACAGTAAGTCCATCAAATCCTTCTTGGAAAGCAGCTGTGTGCAGGTTTCCACTCCTGTTGCTCCAGGAAAAACTACAACAAAAGCACCCAGGAACAATCATTCAGTGTTTTTGTGGATCGCAGCCTTGACATTTTATCAAAGAGATCTACACTGAACCAGAGAACCAGCTCGAGAAACTATAAAAACATCAGCTCAAATTACAAGTGATAAACAACATGCACATCTTCTCTACATGTGCATATTTATTTATCATACAATAAATCCATTTTTGTGGCATTGTAGGATTCTTGTGTGGGTTAGCACACTTTTGCCTAGTTGTGTATCTCTTACAGAAATCATGTTTCTTATTAGCATTTTAATGTATATGCTACACCAGAATAACAGAATAATTTGTAATTCTGTATCATTCTGACATATGGTCAGTCGACCAGGTACTGAATATCTAATATATTAACTGTTCACACTGCAGCACAAGTAAATAAAAACTCTATGCACATATACACAACAGTACATTTTCATTTTTTATGAGTATGTCTGTCAGCTGTTTGCATATGTATTTAAGTATGAGACACAACCATCAATATCTGTGACTTCCTGTCTGTCCCACTGAAACCATTGCAGGAATGCTACTTTTCATTTGGCTTTGCAAGCCAAAGTTCATATCTTTTGTAAGATGTAAACATGTAAGTATTGGTTTGACATTTGCTAGATTTCTTTATTATTGTTATTATTATTTTGTCGTATAAATTATTCAGTCTTCTGAGAAATGCGCTATAAATCAAAAGAAAGAAAGCCAAAGCATAAATACATTTTAGATGCGGGACATATTCATGGCTGGAAACTAACTGTGATGCTTGCCACTAAATGAGCAGTGTTAGCTGAGGATAGGGGGACAGGGTGCATTTAAATGAGTTCAGTTCCTACTGTGCACTGCCTGCGATGTCAGAATGTCTTACTTTGGAGGGTTTATGTGACTGATGATTGTGTCGCCGTACAGATGTGATTCAGGACAACAACTACTGTCTGCATATCCAAAGTCTGATATACTTTACCTTCTTACTCTGTGCCATAGACCTCTAGCTATCTCTGTATTAAAAATACATCAATAGGCCACACCATCACAATGGCTGACATGCTCCTTTATAATCACTGGCTTTCCTTTGAGTCAGTCCAACATCCTGCTGCTATAAATCCTCAATGGAGCACCAAATCTGTAGCTGAAAATAGCCCCCAACAAATGCATTGCGGTAGTCCATTTTGAGTAACAATTGCTGGAAACTACAGTGCCCACCTGTGTTAGGAAGAATTTCAGTGTTTTAATAAAAAAATATGTCAGCAGGGACCAGAGAGTTCAGAAAGTAATGAGAGACGGACCTATTGAATGTGTTTGTATTTTCATGGGATTTGTTGACAGTAAGAAAAATACAGAATATCACCAGCCTCTTTTTTCAACTGTTTTAGTATTTTAGGAAACTTTAGAGCATATGAAGTGCTAAGATTATTATTATCTATGGACAAACAAACAGGGGGGCTATTCAGTAAGAGAACTGTACCGTGTAGGAAAATGTAAAGGCTCAGTGGACTCAGAGACAGGCAGGCCCTGGTAAAACAAAGTTTACCGTGTCAGCAAATGGTGGGGTCGTCAAAAGGTGACAAACGGGAAAACAAAGCAAGAGTGGTAAGGGAGGCAAAGACCCAAGCAAACGAGGCATTTGCCCAATATCCCATCTGGCCAAATGTAAACCCAGCAAGTTCAAAAACGCCACTTAACTCCAGCTCCTCCTACAGGCTTAAGCAAGCAGTAAAAGGTAAACATAACAGCAGCAGCCCGCAAGTCTTTGATTGCAAAAGGTGATTTAAAAATGAATGATGCCTGCCGTAAATGCAAATGCACATTATCCAGATAATGTATCCAGGTGCAGGTCACATGTTAATACCAGGTGAAAAAACATGGTCCATGCAGGTAGAAACAGGCAGCAGGTAGATGGGATAATAAGGCAAAATGCACAACAATCTGGCAGGGAACTGAGGGAAAGTGGTTGGTGTAGTATATGAGAGCTAATTATAGGCTTGGGAACTGGTGCGCAGGTGAGTGTGGGAATCAGGTGATGGCTGAAGGCGGGAAACACTGACGATTCTGGAGAGCTGATACCTACTGCGGGGCATGAGGGAACAGGTGTCTCCGAAATGACGGGAAGAATTAGTGACTGGAAAACTGACAACAAAAATGATGAAAGTGATACGAAGAACTGGTTGCCGCCATGACCGGAAACCTTTTGTGACACATCATGTCCGTTAGATGACGAGGGTACACATTCAGCTCTGAACACTGCTCTGTGAAAAGAAACGGCGGAGGAATTACCAAATAATGGACAATCAAAATTCTTAATCTCTGTGCGAGTAAAGTCGTGAAGAAGACTAGCTGAAGTGGACCTGGAGTAACAGTACAATCCTAAGAGGTGGGGTAGAGGAATTTCTCTCCTGCAAGGGATCAGATCATTAAGCTGAAACTCTTTGAAATCCTTTGTTAGAGAGGACCAAATTCTTAAATAATGATGATATTGTCTTTTTTTAATGTCCCATGAAACCTAGACAGCTTCAGTTTCCTGTAATGAAAAGAAGAACTGGGAAATGCTAAGTCGGAGCTTATTAGTCAAGGCTTACACAGAGAAACGGAAAAGCTTCGGGGAGACCAAACATTCCACATCGTGTAGGGACTATTAAAAAAAAAAAAAAAAAAAATCTTGTATGGCCTTTTCAAGAGCTCTCCAGGCTGTTTTAAATTCAGGAGTTTGACCCGGTGAAGGGCTGGCATGCATAATCTATGACATTGTCCTCATCACAGAGTTCCTCTCCTGCTTCCTGGGGAATAGATTTTGTGTCCCTAGTGTAAGATGGGTTTCTCAGTCACAGACAAGGGTGCTACTGTTCTGCTCTGCTGTAGCGTACAAGCTCCCTGTCTCTGTCACTTCTTCTATGCACTAACTCTTCCTGAATTCTCTTTCGTGCCTGTCTGTTACATACTCTCCCCACTCTCCTCACCCTTTCTGTCTCTTCGTCTGTGTTGTATCACTCAAATGTATATATCTCCTCACTGAGCCAAATACTTCTGCGTCTCTGACTTCCATACGTCTTTTTCTTCCTGCCACTTGTGTTGCCGTGTCGTCGCCCCACCCTCGTGCTTTCCTCTCTTTATATTGACCCACTTGCATTCCATCTTTTTTCATGGTTTTATCCTCGCCGCACTTAGACTCTGTTGTCCCACTGTGTCATCTATCACCCGCCCATCCGTCTCATCATCTATCTCTTTTTTTTTTTTTTTGTCCTCCCTCTCAACACAGACATTCTCTACCTCCTCATTGCTCTTTCTATCCTTTTCAAGAGCCGTCATTTCAGAAAATGGTTCAGAAATACAGAGTAAGCGAAACCCTTTGAAGGTTTCATTTTGACAGGATGACTTCACAACCTACAACCATACACCTTCATGTTTACTGTACTTATGTGCATCTCTAGTGCCTGGCTCTAGGCAGAAGGCACAGTGTGACAAGTGTTATCTCATGTTTTCCCTCATCTTCTCTTTATTACCTGATTTTACTCTCCTGCTCCAAGCACCCTTAGCCTCTTAGCGAGCCATACCGGACCTCATTTATTTCACATCTCCTTACTTTCACCTCTCCCCAGGCTCACGTCCCCGTGACTGCGGTGATCTGTACGCCAGTGGTCAGAGAGAGGATGGCATCTACTCTGTGTTTCCTGTGCACCACCCCGCAGGCTTCCAGGTCTACTGTGACATGACCACAGATGGAGGAGGCTGGACAGTGAGTCAGAGGAAAAAACACACACACACACACACACACACACACACACACACACACACACACACACACACACACACACACACACACACACTTAAGCTGTGTATCTAACTAAAGTAGAAGTATCCACTCAGTCGCTACATTTTTACCAGGGTTATAATGAAGATGTAAATGAAAACCATGTCTGCTTTTACAAACCTGCTTTTATTTACTAAATATGCCCAAAATAAGAATGAATCACTCAGCATGAATCTTTCTTACTGTGCCATCAGTTCCATTCAAGTCAGAGACAGCCAGTAAATGGTTTTATACAGTTGGTTTTTGTTTGGTTTTTTTTTTGTTGTTGTTTTTTTTTTCTAGCACCATCAGTGATTACAGTTGTACTGCCTTAAGAGGCGATCTTAACAACAACTTTCAAGAGCACCTGTTTGAAATCAGTCCATTATTTTTCATGCTTTGCTTTTCATTTAGAAAGCAGAATACTAATTAGTCATTCTTGAAGTGGGAATGTCAACAGGTAGAGTGCTGAAAGGGAAAATGAATAATGCAGGGGAGCGAGACAAAAGAAAGCCAATAAAATCCCAACACTGAGAGACACAACAAAACTGAAATATATCCGATGAATCATGGTGACACTTTTTGTTTGGTAGGCTAAGTAAATGGAGCTGTAATAGCAGGGGTAGAGATGCAAAAGCTAGTTTAAGCTGTTACGGTGTGTCTTACCCTATACAAAGATGGGATATAAAGATACAGTATAGAAATGCACAGCCAGATCATAGAAATACAGCTTCCAGTTTTGGTTTTTTTTTTTGTGCAGTTTGTCATTGTGCTTCAAACTCACCAAATGGAACTGTTTCCATCATAGTTGACAGATTTCTGACCTGCTTATGTTTTGGTGTTATAAATCTTGCACTCTCATCTTTGTGTAATAATATTTTTTTGTGTTCTAAAAAGATAGAAACAGATAGATGGAACATGGAAAAAGATTTTTAAAGTTTCTTAAAGCGGGTGTTTTTTTTTTTTCCTTGATCAAACATCTGTCAGTTGTCTGGCCTTGCTAAAGTAAACATAGTTGTTTAAGTGAGGCTGTATACTGGAAGTGCTGCGTCTTTTGGGAGTGAGAGACAGCGAGGTGAACAAACATTGACACCGAGCTGTTTGAAGTTATATTTGGAAGTGTGGTTTAGATGTATTTTACTGCGTGTGCGCACACACACACAAACACACACACACACACACACACACACACACACACACACATCTGACTGGTTAGAGCCATTTATTTCTCTTTGTTCTGAAGTGTACTGTAGCAGTCCTCAGGGAAGGCAGAGTAGTTCTTAATAGAGAACTAAGGCCTTGTAACACTTAAAGAGTTAGAAATTTCAGCTCCATGAATCCATCACAAGTCTTTCTTTACAGGTTGTGGCACATTTTAGTGAAGCGTCCAGAGGCTGATTTTAGAAGCTGTCCAAACTATTCAAGGATTGATTTGCAAAGGTTGAACAATTAACTATTATGGAAATAATTTCTTTGTCTTTCATGTTATGCAAAGTGGTTCAGGCTCCATTAAAATGTTCCACATGCTTTGGGGGAACAAATAAATCTACTACGATAAGTTATAAATCAAGTCTGCTATCCTCTTTCAGTTTGCAGGTGTGATGCTGGCTTGTTGATGAGATTTTGATAGATATTTTAAAACCACCTCAGATGGACATTATAAAACTTCCTCCCTTGAATGTGTTAAAAATGTTAAAGAGGTGTGAAATTCTGGATAAGAATGATTTCTTAAACCTTTAAACAGATTTTCTAGCAATCTTCGGCAGGTGCACGCATGCAAATGTATTTGTATGTGATTTTTCCTGCACCGAACACTAGTGCTGCTATTAATACTTCTACAGTAGCTACATATATGATCAAGCATAATATTAATAGGAAGAAGAAGAATAGAAATGCCTAGAATGGTCTTACAATCTAATTTTTATGTCACTCTTCCACTACAGACACATACATGTCAAACTTCAGCCCAAGTCACTGTTACATTGGCATGACAGTGAATTGTGTGTATGTGTGTGCACTTGTAAATCGGTGACTAACTGTGTGAGATAGGCAAGGTCGTACCCTCCTATCATCAAATAAAGCGAGACTGTCAGAGTGACAGAGTGCTTACCGCAGCATGATGGAATAGAGCTACATACCAGCCTGTCAGTGCTGGGCAAATGCCTGTGTGTGTGTGTGTGTGTGTGTGTGTGTGTGTGTGTGTGTGTGTGTGTGTGTGTGTGTGTGCGCGTGCGTGCGTGCGCGCACGTGTGTGTGTGTGTGTGTCTCTGTCTATGCATGAATTAATGTTTGTGCAAAAGTGTTGTGTAGTTACCACAGAAATAGCTCAAGAGTGTGAGTTTTCCACACACACCCCCCACCACCACCACCACCACCACCCCTCCTTTTATCCGTACAGTGCAACAGTGTTAAGTAACCACCACTCTTTGCGTTTTGTCTTATAAAAGGAGTTACACCACAGCTCAGATTGAAGTGATAATGTAGCAGTTACTGATCCTGCCAGGTGTGTAGAGCTGATTGTGATAACGCTTGAGCCTCATTAAGAGATCATCGTGCTGCGATCCAACAGGGGCAGGTAGGGAGACGGGATGCTCAGCAAGTTGAGTGGCTTACTGTCTGTCTGATGGCTGAGCTTAAATAAGGAATGAGCCATATGCTGCCGCCTCATTAGCATACTTTGACATACCGTAGCACTGTTGCAGAGACTGCTGCAGACAGACTGAGGAGATGAGCAGGTTACTTAGAAGAGGGAGGGAACAGAGGAGAGAGCAGGACTCAGAGGAGACAAAGAAAAGAGAGCGCTTGATGAATCTGATGTGGAGAGAGAGAGAGAGGGAGAAATTGAGACATACAGACGAAGGAAACACAATAGGAGCAGCAATTTTATTTTTATCTTTTATACCATACTCTGCAACACTTTAATTCAGATATAGCCTCTGCGATAAAATCTCTCTGTTCTATTGTCTTTGCAGTAAAAAGCTAGCCCTTCGGGAGCCCGGGGGGATAATGCAGATTTCTTAAGTAATGGCGACAAGAAGAGATGTCGATCAGCAGCACTGTAGCATCAGTCGGTGAAGACCTTTAGGAGGATGTTTGTCCGTATGTCTCTTTATATGTCTACCAAGGCTTTGTGTTGCATGTTAATGTGTAAGGAAACATGCAGGGTTCATGGTTCATGGTCCTGACGCCCACCAAGGTTTGCAAAAGTTCTAAGGAAATTACAGAAAAAAAAAAAAATCCCATCAGCTATTGCAAAAGGATGATCAAAGAAGCCATTTTCCATAATTCTCTGCATGGTGCACAATCAAACAAAAACCCGAACCAACACAACCACCCACAGCAACCACAGTTTCTCACTTTGTAAATGAGAAATTAGCTTTAAAAAAAACAGACAATCTCTGTATAAAACTATAAAACCCAGATTCTCACCTGATCATCCATACCAAAAATTACTCAATGCTGCGTTTCTGCACAAATTAAAATGCTGCCTTATTATTAGTTTTTTGCTGAATGCTTTAAGTAGTAAGGTAGACCTGCTTCCCCCAGAGTTCAAAGAAAAGGAGATGATGTGTACCACACCTGTCAGGTTCTTTCAAAGAGCGAGAGAGAGAGAGGCAGAAAATGTATGGTTGGTGTAGCTTTGAGGTGTAGTAGAGAGGAGGATAAATCTATGTTAATGTGCATAGCCAGTGGTACTGGCAGTGGTAAAGCAGAATATGAAGTGTTTGCGTGAGTGCCGCTGACATCACTGAAATCATACGAACATAGGCAAGAACATCTTCTAGGGCATGACTCATAGATCATATATAAATGTAAGCCTATTTCTTTTTCATGTTAAGACGCCAGACAAAAGGAGGTTTCTAGCCAGCTGTCCGTGGTTATCTTCTGCAGCTGTAGCTACTGAGAAGACAGTGTAAGGTGTTTATTATACTATGTTGCAGACTTGTGCCAAAATCTTTTAAATTAATTTCCCCCCCCCTCATCAATCTACACTCAACACCCTGACTGAGCTATCAGACTGACATTGGTATTCAGACCCTTTACTCAGTACTTAGCTGAAGCACCTTTTTGGCAGCGATTACAGCCTCGAGTCTTCTTGGGTGTGACGCAACAAGCTTTCCACACCTGGATTTGGGGATTTTCTGTCATTCTTCTCTGCGGAGCCTGTCAAGCTCTGTCAGGTCAGATGGGGACCGTAGGTGGACAGCCGTTTTCAGGTCTCTCCAGAGAGCTCTGGCTGCATGGGCCACGCAAGGACATTCACAGAGTTGTTCCTGAGCCAATCCCCTGTGTGTTGGCTGTATGTCCTGTTGGAAAAGGCCCCTTTGGCCCAGTCCGAGGTCCTGAGTGCTCTGGGCCAGGTTTCCATGAAGATTTTCTCTGTACTTTACTTCTTTCAGCTTTCCCTCAACACTCACCAGTCTCCAACAGCATGATGCTGCCACCACAATGCTTCATTGTTGAGACAGTATTGGGCAGATGATGAACAACGCCTGGTTTCCTTTAGACATGACACTGAGAACTGAGACCAAACTGTTCAGTGTTGGTTTCATCAGACCAGAGAATCTTGTTCATGTGTCTTTCAGTGAGGAGAGGCTTCCATCTGGCCACTCTGTCATAAAGCCCAGATTGGTGGAGAGCTGCAGTGATGGTTGTCCTTCTGGAAGTTTCCCCCATCTCCACACGGGAATTCTGGGCTCAGCCAGAGTGATCATTGGGTTTTTGGTCACCTCTGTTACCAAGGCCCTTCTCCCCCGACTGTTGAGTTTGGCCAGGCGACCAGCTCTAGGAAGAGTCCTGGCTGTTCCAAACTTTTTCCATTTTAGAGTTATGGAGGCCGCTGTGCCCTTGGGAACCTCCAATGCAGCAGATTTTTTTATAGCCTTCCTCAGATCTGTGCCTCAACACAATCCTGTGCCTGAGCTCATCAGGCAGTTCCCTCCTCCTCCCGGCTTGGTTTTTGCTCTGACATGCATTGTCAGCTGTGAGACCTCATATAGACAGGCGTGTGCCTTTCTACATCACGTCCAATCAATTGAATTTACCACAGATGGACTCTAGTCAAAATGTAGAAACATCTCAAAGACGATCAAGAGAAATTGGAGGTACCTAAATATTAAGTGTCATAGCATAGATTCTGAATTCTTATGTCAACGTGATATTTCAGTTTTTCTTTTTAATGAATTTGCAAAAAATTCTAAAAGTGTGTCATTCTAAGGTATTGAGTATACATTGATGAGGGAATAAATTAATTTCAACCATTTGCTGCCTGCAGCATAACAAAATGTGAAAAAAGTGAATACTGAATACTTTCTGAACGTAGACCCATGCAGTGTGCCAGACCTGTGTTGCCATTAAAAAGTGTTTGTTTCATGGTTGTATGGTTGCATGGTTTTAAGCTTCCAGTCATATTGTCAGCTATAGGAGGCAGGAAATCCTGGGTAGAGCTGAGGTGGGTGGAGTTCAGCGGTAATCACTACAGCTAGGTGTGAGAGACTGACACACCATCCTGTTAATCAATGCAAACAACAACATGCTCTCTGGTGGCTAATGTTAGCTCAGCAAACTCTAGGTGCATGCTGTGTAAGTGACATTAATGAGTACAGTTGCTGACTTTATGACATGTCAAAGATACTGTAGGTTTACACACAATGTCTTTAGGGCAACTGATTTCAGAAAACCTCGGGATATTAAAAGTTCCCTGTGGAGTTTTCGACCTCTTGTAGCACTATGGAGCTTTGTTTCGTAGGTACATGCCAGTGACACAATACACTTTCCTGACAGTAGTTTCAAATTATTCGGATAAGCAGCAATGCAAAATAAAAAATAAAATGCTATCAACACATTTGTTAGAGGAAACACAGTTAATTTGGTGAGTAACACTTAATGTAAACATAACCTTTGTTTGTTTGCAGGAAAACTCGCACAGGGCATCTTTTAGGCAGGTTCAATTCTGTAATTATTATTTTAGGCAAAAGTGTAGTCTTGCTTTAAATCTTAAATCTGGAAAAATAACAAATCACCAAGACTCACAGGGAAACTGTGACTCGAGCTGCTGAGACTTGAACTTCTTAAAGAAAAAAACAACTATATATCGGCTGTGTATTTTGTGAGAGAAGTCAGTAGTGGTTCATGCAAGTTCGATAGAATCTAAATCATTAGTGTCATTTAGTGTCAATTTAAAGAACTGCAGAGGAAGAGAAGAGAAGAAAAGAGGAGAGAAGAGAAGAGAAGAGACATTAGTACAGGTTGATGTGGGCGGTTGTCAGAGGAAATTGGTCGGTATTTCTCCACTGACATAACTCAGGCCCTGGAGAGTGTCTGACCACACAGGAAGGAGAGATGATGGCAGATAGGACATAAAAGAAAAGAGCTGTCATCACTAGGCCCTAAGCCCCCTCAACACACACACACACACACACACACACACACACACACACACACACATATACAAACACACACTTAGCACGCACTCTGCCTACCTCTACAGAATGAGTTGGATGGGACAAAATGACCTTTACACGTAGTCAAAGAAGCGCAGAGTAGGTCCACATTCACTAAATGTGTGTTCATATGTGCTTACAGACCCACCCAGTCACACACAAACATACTAAAATATACATACACACACAAGCCCCTCACTCAGATGAAGTAATCCTTTGGGCATGTGGTCTACCTGTTTCAGTGAAGGGAGATTTCAAATACCATTCAAATACAGCCTCGCGGCTTAGGGTAATGTCTTCTATTATTACTATTTTATTTGTTAAAAGGAAGGGACTAAAAATGACCACAGCATAAATAATGAATGAGAGTACATATATCAGAGTGCAGTGTGGAGTTGCATTATCAAATGGTGCTTTTATCAGAAGTACTGCAATCACTCTCAAATATTCAATTCAGCTAAGAACTGAAATGTAAAAGTTTGAGATTGAATGTACGATTGTGTGCATGTTGTATCACTCCTTTAGAGGCTTGGAGTGCCTTTTGAGCATTTCGGAGTGTACGGTATAGGCTTTTTCACTATTTCTATCTGGCTCAGAGCTTCTTCAATATTTCATCTCTGTTAGTTTATTGGTTTGGAAAAAAAGAAAAAAAGAAAACCCAGGACGGATGTTTTTGCAGTTGTGTCTTATCTGTAAATGCTTTGTAAGGTAGGGAAATTGAAAACTTCAGCGTACAATCTAACTTTTGTTCCAAACATATTTGTTTCCTATAGTGTTTAGATTCAGGTGTACTGAACTATGAGTTTACTCAAAAGAATATATATATATATATATATTCTTTTTTTTAGTGCTCACTTCTCTGGACAAAGGTGCTAACATTACCCTCATTAAAAGTGGAATGAGGAGACAGTTTATTGTGTTGCTGAAACAAGAGCACGAGCTGTCTACTAGAAGCATTATCACATGTAGCGTCAGACATGTCCTTCAGGATATTAGCGCCATTAGCCGGGGCCGTGTGCAGGTTATGTGAGGAAAGGTTAGACAGCTGTGTGAGGGCTGCTGCAGGAGCATTCACTGATTTTGTATTTCCTCCCTGCTACATGAGCAGACGCACAAATGGGACTCTCAGCAATATCACTGCTGCTGGATGTTTTATATGCCATTAGAGATTTTTTTTTTTTTCCGGCTAAAAGCTTAAGCAGTCAAAAGAAACACGTTTCTGTGAAAACTAAGGCTTTTACCATACAGCGTATGTGCTAGAAGAGTCAGATTACTGACCCAGAATAGTCAAATTTTGGTTTACAGTTTACATTTTCTGTATTTTATTTACTTTTTGGCCATGCAAGCAGCAAGGAGTCAATCCACCACTTTGGTCATGACTGATCTACGTCTGCAAATACTGCATGCATCCCCTTCAAATGTTGCACAGACATCCATGGTGTTAAGGCTATCATTTTTTAGGACCCAAAAGCTGACACTGACAGGGAGGTTTAGGTGTAAAAGGTGGATTTAATGGATACTAATGGTAGATGAGGGGCAAGGGAGGCTGGTGATGGCAGGGTACCAGCGGGCTGACGAGTGGAAGGACAGCAGAGAATGGCAGGTGGCTTGCTGAGTGAGAGATGGGATGGCTGAGTAATGAGTTTGAGGCGGTGTGAACGGAAATGGCTGGAATCCTATAGGCAGAGAAAATCTGGTTGGCAAGTGTCACGTGGAAAATCACAAGAATTACTCGGTGATAGCTGAGAGTGTAGCTACTACTGAGCAGGCGGAACAATCCGACAACGAGAGGAAGGTGAGCCGTGGTTCTTGAACTCTGAGATGATGAGGCGATTGCAGACAGATGTTGTAGTTGAAGCAGGTGCCAGATGAGGTAAGCCGCGCCCATGACACACAGACTCACACACACACACATGCACACAGACAGATAGACAGGGGAGGAGGAGACACAGGGGAAAACAGGGAGAACACAGGGAAATACAAAAAAGAAAACTGGAGTCACAGCCGGAGCTGAGACACATGGTCCCCAGAGGATGAATCCTACTGAGTGGTGATCCCCTGACTTTTCAGCTAGTGCCACCTTAATGGTAATGAACTTTTTGACAGACATTGATGTTCCCTTTGAGATAAATTACAAAAACTCCACTGACTTTTCCCCTAGTACCATCATGCATGTGCTTCATTTCATTTGTCCAATGCTTTTATGATTTAGGACCTAATTAGCAAATGTTAGGATGCTAAGGTGCTAAGCTAAAATGGTAAATATTATACTTGGAAAACATCAGCGTGCATGGTTAGCATGGTCATTGTGAGCATGTCAGTTGTGATCTTTCCTTTTATCCTGCCACGCTGCTAACAATGTGATAATAAATACTTCCCCGCACGGGGTCTTTGTCATGCCCATGCACAGGAAACCTCAGCAGAAATCTACCTGTTAACCCGGACTCTCTTAATCCTTTAACCCAATAAGGAAAACCAGGTTTCTTGTTTATATGATGCTTCAAAAATCAGGTTACTGCTGAAAGCCAGAAATAATCTTTTTTACTTAAGTACATGTAAATGCGGGAATTTCGTTTGTGTGTGTGTGTGTGTGTGTGTGTGTGTGTGTGTGTGTGTGTGTGTGTGTGTGTGTGTGTGTGTGTGTGTGTGTGTGTGTGTGTGTGTGAGAGAGTAAGAGGGTTTGTGGATGATTGTGTTTCTGCTTCTGTTCTCACTCGCTGCTGCTGCTGTGTTCAGAGCACATCTGTCTTTCTGATAGGATTATAAAACATTCACCAACAGATGTTGGCAGTCCTCTTTGAAGATAGAAATTCTGCCGACTGCTGTGGTTTTTACGAGTGCTTTCATCAGACATTGTTGAATTTGCCACCACATCATCAATATTCTTAACAATGTAATCAAATTGTTAGCAATCCCTCTGCCAGTTTGTTTTGATCTATCTTAAATCTATGAAAGAAGGTGTGTGGCAGCCTTTGGAGCTGATTCCATTAGTCTCAAACCGTGCTTCATCTATTCATTTCTTTTTTCTTTTATTCATTTTTATACTCAGCTTGTTTATATTGTTTTCAGTGCCTCAGTTTCTGCGTATTTCTCCATTTAACCTTTTTTTTCTGTGTAATTCAGTCTGTCTCTTATGGCTGATGTATTAATCACTCTCTGAAGATGTTACCAATTATCTTCAGTTTGTCAGTATAGAGCAGCAGTACTAAGTGACATCTGCTGCCAAAGCACCAAACATATAAACATAGTGTGCTCACAGTGTGTACATGCCAGGAGCTAACAAGCTATTGGCACATTTCCTATTTTCCAGCCAGTCATATGCCAGACTGTAAATCTGCCCCAATCAGCTTTGGAGTGCTTGTGTGGATTCTTCCCCTTGCTCTGGTCTGTCAGTCAGGGTGTCCGTCTGTGCACGCTGTGGGCTCCCACTAGTTGACAGAAAGCCTGCTGAAGAGCTTAAGGCAGCTTGTTAAGTAGCCTTCATCTACTGCAGAGATTACAGGGAGCTTAACGTGATCATGCCAATGCAATACCCCTTTAGCAAGTGTTGGGTGAGATGGTCATTAAGGATAGGAGATTTTGTTGTTAATACTATTTGGGCGTTTTACTCGACTTAAGTGTTTGTTGGTTAAAATGGTTTACCTATAACTCATGCATACTGTAGTATGTAGTACTAGTCAGTCGTAGTACTCACTGTACTGAGTCACTTTATTTACACAAAAAGCTCTTACAAAACAGGCTGTTTTTTTACGATTTTTTTTTCTGGAAAATGTTTTTTTTTTTTCTTTGACAAGTTGCGACGGGGTTGCAGTCCTGGAACACGGGTCTCACTTTTCTGAAGAACTGTCACGGAGTTCTCTCGACTGGGGAGGAAGAGTACGAGAGACTTAACCGTCAATACTTATGGGGCCTTGCTGACACAGGCACTCTGACAAAACATGTTACAGCAACCCCCCCACCCCACCCCTCAAAGGTACTTTCCTTCATCTCTATGGCCTGTCTTCCTTTGTGCTGCATCAAGAAAGAGCTGTAAGGAGACAGTGCTGTTTTACTGTTTTACAACTTTTGCTGTGCAACTTTCAGATACAAAGGTGGCGACAGGGAAAACTGAGTATGTGTCATTAAAAATATTATGGCTGGAGATGATTTAGTGCATCTAGGAAACAAAAACAAGTGTAATGTTTGTGCATAAGCTTCAATGTTTAGGTAGAGAAAATGAAGCTAATGAACTAAAAAAACAGAATAAACAGAAGGCGCGAATAAAAGATATTTATATTCATTTGTGTCTCGGCAGCTGCCTCATCTGCACACATTTCTTCAGTAACTGACAACACTCAACATGTTGCGAACAACTGCAATTAAACAAATTCCCTATATTGACAGTTTCCTTTATGATGCGTATTCTTACAGTAAATATACGCTGCTGCAGACATGGAGATAATTCTGAAAAAGAAAAAAAAAAAGTTTCCTCGGAGAGAGATGGGTTGTTTAGGCTTTGTGGAGCATGTAGAACAGCTTGTATAAAGAATTAATTACCTAAGAGCTGCGAGGAAAAGGGATAAAGTCAAAACACTGCAATATGGAGGAAGAGTGATGGAGGGTGCGAGAGCCACGCGATGAGAGGAAGTTGAAAGGAAAATTGTCCTAGAATCTTTTTTTATTATTGTTATTTTTTATTGTACAGATGGGGAACATACGAAAAAATAATTTGCAATACAGCACTATAGCAATAAATAAAACCTTTGTGAAGCTTCTAAAGTTACATTTTTGTTCAGAGGCATTGATTCAATTTTATGATGATTAACAATTAATAATATTTTATATACTAAATAATACATTCTAGTGTGTTCAATTACATTGTAGGGTGTCTGTTATTTTTTTGCCCACTGGAACAATGATTACATAATGAAGTAGGCCACGCATTTTTTAAAACGACATTTGCAACATTGAGAAACCCAATGCACGTCACTGCACTGGGCTCCATTAGCTGTTATTACTGTGTTTGCTACTGGGATGTTTGTACCATTATGAACAGAGCCTGTGGTCACTATTGATTTTGTAGCCCAGTGTTCTGGATTGTTCTGTACTTTCTGTTATGAGGCCTTGCTCAGTGAAATGGCTGCTGTGTCACAACTGCAGTTCTCAGTGTGTGTGTGTGTGTGTGTGTGTGTGTGTGTGTGTGTGTGTGTGTGTGTGTGTGTGTGTGTGTGTGTGTGTGTGTGTGTGTGTGTGTACAGCTCAAACATCACCTGCCCCACACCAGAATAGAACAAGTCTGTCAGCTTCTGACCTTGACAGAAACAACTTTAATGTCAGGCTCTGCCCTCTAGCTAGATATTGTGTGTAAGGATTTGTCAGTTGGGATGTTAAGCTGTGTCCCAGTGGAAACTGTGTTTGTGTCTGTCTGTCTGTCTATCTGTACTTGGGGGGGTGGGGGTGGGGGTGGCGGGGTGACATAGTAAGTCTCAATAAATCAGGGGCATTTACACCACAGTATAAACTTGTACAACTCGAAAAGTGCGCACATGCACATTTATAGACAGATACACGCTGAACTGGACTTTTATTTCTTTACTGTGCTGCAGTTTGAGTAACTGTGATGGAAGATTCAGGCCAACCGATCTGCGTATCTGTTTCTTGGCTGCATATTTTTGAACTTTAACATTAACATTTACACCCACACACTTAAACAACTCCAAGTACAGTACAGACACACAATTACACTCTCTCTCGATCTCTCTCTTTCGCTCTGTCTCACACACACACACATGCGCACACAAACAGAGGCAATCGTGCATGCACAAAAATATGTAAATTATTGAATTAATGAACACACCAAAACCACTGTGACCATGCACACACACATTTTTGACCATGCAAACATATGCGCACATGCAGCACATAGACATCTACATTGACTCACACATACACGAACACCCAGCCAAACATTCTGAATATTGTTTGCACCAGTAGCATGGTCACCCACTCCCAAAATCCCATGCCTCCCTCCACTGCTCAGTTTCGATCGCTACCTTTCCCTCTTGAAACATGAAAGAAGACGATGATGTGTCTCTGAAAATACATGTCTCCAGGCCACACACATACACACACACACACACACACACACACACACACACATAAACACACACACAGATTCTGACCTTCAGTGTCAACTCGCAATTAAACCTCAGAGGGGCTCTCCAGCCTTACAAGGATGCTAGACATGGGAGGAGGCATGGCTGGCAAGACACGAGTGTTAACCCTAATCTGAACTGAACTGCTTGCTGGTTAACCTGCTGCTGTAGAGCACCGCTTCATGTCACCGCCGGCCAGCCAGTTTCTCCCTGCTGCAGTGATCCAGTTAGCTACTGCCGGTGTCTCGGCTTTTCTGTCACAACACACGCTCCAAAATCCAACGCTATAGTGAGAGAGGTTAGCTAAGATGCAAAAGCCAGCTTCAGTGTTGTCTGTTGACCTTGGACATCTGAGCTAACATAATACAGGCTAAAACTTTATCTGCCTCAGAAAAAATAGCAGCAGAACAATGATTGTATGAGAGTTTACTACTATTCAATCTGTATTCTTTCCATCTCCAGACAATCAGAGATCTTTGTCATGTGTCAGGTGGCTCTACAGTCAGACTGGCTTTGACTTTTTCCGAGCTGTGATAATGTGGGTGATAAATCGTTCTGAAAGGCCACAGATGATTTGAATGAAAATTAGAAGCTGGAGTTATCAGTGTCTAAGATCTTTTCATAAAGTCTGACAGTAGTCTGACACATCATCTTTGATTTTCTTTGTTGTATGTTAGGAAAGATTGGTTTGTTTTTCAGAAGTTTTCTCGTGATTTATTGGGCTGAGAAGGCACTTCATGCAATTTTCTTGCCTCCTGCTGCTAATACACTGAGTGCCAGGGGAGAGAGAAAAAAAACAATTAAGGATGGATGAAATGGAAAACCTCTACCTCATTTTTAACATAGAATTATCAATTTGCAGTCAGACTGGGAGGTTTTTTGTTTTTTTTTTTCCAAGGAGAATTTTCAACCTAGTTGGTTCTTAAATTCAAGACAGACATAATTTATTGCAGTGCATTTACCAGAGTTTTTTTTTTTTCTTTTTTGCTCAAATCATGGCGTGAATCCCATCCATCAGCTCAGGAAACCAGTAGAAAACACCAGGCTCCCTCACAGGCCCGGCTGACATATCAGTAACATGATGACGGTGCAGTGTTTGCGCTGTCACAGCCTTTTTTTCCCCAAGGTCTTTTGAGTAGTTTAATCAGGACATTGTAGCATTCATTGCAGTAATAGTCTTATTAACCGGTTGATGGATCTGGTGGGTTAATATCATTTAATATCACCATGAAAAGATTTCATTGAAGTAAACATGTTTTATGAATCCACATGTTTTTACAGCAAGTCATTTTACAGAGTACAAGGTTTATAGTAAAAAAAGTCATTCAAATGTAAAATCATCACTAGTGAATACATTGAAAACACAGTTAGATGAGATTTCTCTATGAAAGTGAAATTATTAGGCAATGTTTTTAAATGTTGTCAGAACTGACCTGAGATACATCATACTATAGATTAATGTGTGCTATTGTGGGTCATGACTTCAGTGGTTTTTGTATACTTATATATTATTATTTATATATGTATTTTCTAAAGGAGGGGTCACTCATTGATCCACCAACTGTCTCTTAACTCTCCCTGTTGCTAACCAGCTATCCATTTTGAAACTCCAGTTTTTTCCATAGGTTATATGTAATCTTTTAGCATGCAATCCGACTGAGATAGCAAACAAGTAGATGGTGTGGTCCCACAGTTATCACAGTGATAGATCTCGATACGAGAAAAGATCGTTTCATTTCAAAACATTTAAAAACATAATTTGAATGTCTATTTATTCATTTTTTATTATTAAATCTTTTCACAAAATGGTACTGTTTTGCAAATGGTTTGTCGGCCCATTTAAGATACCTGCACAGTCTAGCAGTGGGCCCCGGCCCACCGGTTGGGAACCACTGTTCTAAGTCATATATTCAAGTGACTGAAATGTGTCTGAAAAAAGCTGAGGCTTGATTTCATTTAAACTGTCTTCGGCCGTAATACTCTGTCAGTCTAATTGATGCCATTGTGTTGAGTGGAGTTAGTAGAAGAAAATGTTAACACAACATACCTGTCATTAACTCCACTGTGAAGCAAAACTTACAGCATAAGAACACAACATTAGTTCTGTTTTATGAACTGAATTACAGTGTAGTTTCTCTCTTTTTCACTCTGTTTCACTCCATCCCTGTGCATCAATGATTGTCAGCATTATTTATAAACCCTGCACCATACATTAATCTTGAAATCTGTAGCAATAGTATAAACAGTACCTATGTACTTACAAACATGACTGTGCTGCAGTCCCAAACCACATAGTGGTTTCTCATGAGACAGAATATAGAACTGTTTATGTAAAATCATTTATAAATAAGTAGCACAGGATTACAGTAAATTATTACTCATGTTAATAGTCAATAACAGTCAATCACACCGTCATACTCAATAGTTTCTCCTCAGATTCTGATTTAATAGAAGGAGCCAAATTCTGTAGAACCATCAATGTAGATTTCAACATCAACTTCAGGAAGTTATTAAGTATAATCACTGGCAGCATTACAAATAACTGGCACATTAGTCTGATGGACTAATGCACTGCGACAGGAGCAAAGCCTGTGAAAGCCTTATGCAACAGATGATACAAATCCCTTTGTTTCTTTGTGTATAATTGACAGCTTCATGCAGCTCTCTGAATACTATGACCTCCACACAAGTCTCAAAGAAAAAAAAATGTCACAGGGTTATGTAAACAGGGGTTTCAGATGCAGATGAAACTGTTTAGGTTGCACTAAAAAAAAGTCAGTTTTTGGTGATATTCTATAGCTTTCCTATTGTCAACAAACCCCAAGAAAAGAAAAAAACAATGAATTGATGCTACTAACAGGTTTTTTTCTCTGCAGCCACAGCCTGATATAGTTTGTTCCTCTGTGCCACATTAAAATAGCACTGACACGTTCCTTTATTACAATGAATACTCACCACAGCACCAAATGCATGTTAATCTGAAGCTGAAAATAGTCCCCCACAAATGCACAATTTACCAGTGTTTGCTAAAAACTAGGAAATCACTTAACCTGTTTCAAAAAGTGAATTATTGTTATATTATTGTAGATCAGTTTCAGTGTATTTGTTGGACAAAAAGTATCAAGAAACTGCAGAGCAGAAATGCCAAACGAGGTTTGAGCTTATTTAGAAACGGTGTCACAGTTGTATATTTTTTCCACTAGAGAGGTTGATTTATACTAGGGCTGCGTGATGTGACTTCAAATCAATATCATGATTTTTTCAAACTTTTACCTCGATTTTAATTAATGAACAATTACTTTTGCGCTTCTCAGTTTCTCTCTGTCTTTTGAGCCATGCACTCTTCATATTCGCCAATGTGATTGTGTTCCAAGTGATGAAACACATTGGTGGTGTTACCTTTGGTAGCTATCCATGTTGCATTCACCACTGTCTGGTAGTGGTGACTGATACGACGCAATCAGGAGGCGAGGCGGGTGTCTGCATTTCCGTTTCTGCCCATCCACACTACAACGCAACCCTGGAGTCTCGGTTTTAGGGGCTAAAAAACAGAGTATTCCATATCGCCAGCTTCACTTTGAATGAACACGTACAAACGTTAGTTGGAACATGACTAAACACGGGGTTGTATTTTTAAAACTAAGTCAGTGAGAGGTTTGGTTCAGGTTAATTGCCCAGCCCTGTTTTTTTACACTATAAAATGTCCCACTCATTATGTCTCTGTCACAATTTGAGGTAAAAAGAACAACAGATCTACAGAATCTAAATCAAGATTGTTTGTTTAGGTAAAACAAAAATGCTCTGATCATGTAATAAGTGAAGAAAGGATGTTGAAAGGATTCAGAGAGCTGTGAATGAGGGGATGAGGAATCTGGCTTATTTGAGGATAATGAGGAAAATCCCTAAAATCATTAGATGGTGTTGATAAGCGATGATGACACAGTAATGGTGATTAAGATGATCATGACGAAGACAGTTCTGGGGATCAGAATGATGAGATTTCTGTTCTTTGTCTGCGCTGATGTTAAAAACAAATATGGCTGTTGGTGCCATCTGGTACCTTATGGTATGTGAGGGGGATTAGTCACGCTGAACATAAACTGTCTCTGGGAATTCCCTTTGTCATTTCAACATTAACACAGCCTTCCAACAGCGAGTCCTAGACTATTTTCCATCTGCATGTATTTCCTCTTCAGGAGCACATTTCCAATTTCCTTTCATCCTCAGCCTGACACTTGGCATGTCAGCACTTTTAATGGATGGAGGATTTCATTGGGCGATACAGATCCAATGCCTTCACACATGCGCACACACACACGAACACACACACACACACACGCGCACAGCTGAGCTAAATTGTTGAATATCTGCTACTTGCTAATATTTTCTTTGTTTCTCACGCTGAAAGAATCGCTGTAATTCTTCCACACACCGTTGCTTTATGGAATTTCACAGACAGAAGAAGAGAAATTTCATCTGTCGCTCTCTACGTGTATTTAGGATTATTGTTTTATGAATATTATCTCTTTTTCTGGGATTTCAATTAAGTATGCAGATTCCATGGCGATTGGATTCAAAGTCAGTCAAGATTTAATGGTTTCCTTTTATTAGCTTCCGACAAATTGCCTTTTTAGTGGAAAGAGCATCTGCATTATTCATTTGTGAAAGAGCAAGCGTTTATGAGTTCATCTAGTTTAGATGAGCTAAGCGACCAACAGCGGGACTTCGGATGACTCATCATGGGGAGGATGAAATACTGTGTGTGTGTGTGTGTGTGTGTGTGTGTGTGTGTGTGTGTGTGTGTGTGTGTGTGTGTGTGTGTGTGTGTGTGTGTGTGTGTGATGAATCTCATCTGACCCCCTGACCTCTTGCTTTCTTGTCATGGATGTGTAGGTGATCCAGCGCAGGGAGGACGGCTCGGTCAACTTCTTCAGGGGATGGGAGTCCTATCGGGAGGGATTTGGCAAGATCACGGGTGAACACTGGCTTGGTAAGTGGCTCAGTTGTGTGTTTATTTGTGTGTGTGTGTGTGAGAGTGAGAGACAGAGACAGAGAGTGTGTGTCTGTGCGTTCTTGGCAACACATGACTCATGTACAGCGGCCTGCACTACAGTGCCAAGCCAAACCCTGGAAAGTATATTTTCACGCAGTGTTGGTCAGCTAGAGTTATCGCCCCATCAACAACGCAATGACAGCCAGTGTGACATGAAATCACAAGTGCAGCACTCAATGCAGAGAGAAAACACAACCTCACCCACAGAGAGTGAAATAGCTGATCACAGCCAGCGATGGCTCAAGATAAAGAGACGTCCAAACAGAGGCCGACAGACAGAGGTTAGACGCTGTTGGCCTTTTACATCATCAAGCATTCAGTAATAAATGTAGTAGGCTACTGTGACAATGAAAATCGCTTCAGTGACTGCGGATATTGCAGCAAATTTTTTTAAAAATATATACTTTACAGGAGCTGTCCGTTCAGCACCACAACATCACGACTCAAGCCAAGAGACCAGCAATTCAATTACAATATTTTTATATTTCACACGACAAACACATCAACAGTGTAAATTCCTTGTTTTTTTAACCTCACAGCTTTTTCACGGTTGCCTTCTGCTTAAAAATTTTATTTTATTTTTTCTACGTGCTTGTCCAAATCCTTGTATTTCTCGCTGGCAGCATGACACATTAGTCCACGGCTCCCCTCAAATTTGACAGGGAAAAGAATGCCAACAAAAGAATGAATTCAACTGTGAAATTATCAACTTTTTCAAAGCCAAATCCCCCGTCTTCACACCACTTCTCATTAAATGTACCAAAATATTTCTTCTCAGGGGCGGCGGTGGGGATGGGGGATACTCTTCAGCGCCATCATGGTCGTTTTTGTGGCTTTTCTTTAGCTGCCTGCTCTTGTGAAGCTTGCTCTTGTGGCAGCGATGGCTCTCACAAGATATCCAGGACATGTTGATTGAATTAGACTTTCATATGGCATATGACACACAGCTCGGTGTGCTTTGATAAGAAAGTTCAGTCAGCAGTCATGGGGAAAACACTAGGGTAATCAGCTGTTTCATATTGTATGCATTGCTGATCACAAATTCTGGTCTGTTTACACAAAAACACCAGTCCTAGAAATAAAATAAAAAAAGCTGAGCATTTGCAGAAATGTTGTTCCCTGAGTAAGTTTGGGCAGCCAAGTGTTAATGAGCTATCACCATGGTAAATCTGCGTGTATCTTAAAAACCTCTAATCACGGTTCAGACCGGGAAGTGGAGCTTGAAGAAGTCTATTTCTGTAAACGGTCAAGGTCATGGACGTGCCATACCACAGCTGAGATACTCTCCTATCAACAGCACCCTGGATTAAAGCGCTCTTGCACAAACACACACACACACACATACACACACACACTGTAGGAGCAATACTGTGCATCTATGAGCAGCTCAGCCCCCTGCACGTGCACCTAATATTGTAATAATGACTTCACTTGGTAAAGGATTTGTTTAATTTTGTGTGTCATCTCTGTTTATCACTTTTATTGCAGTCAAACCATGAAATTGTTTCATTCAGGCAATCTTATAAATAAATGTCTAATGAAGGAAACTGGAAACTTAATTGTAAGTACATGATTTTTAGATAGCAATGCCCTCGCGAACACGCTCAGAACAAACAGTTCCTACAAGTAACATCTAAGTGAAGTCATTAATAAAACAGAACATTGTATCACAACTAAACTGCATCAGAATTTAAAAAGGCCAATAGAAATTCATGATTTGTTCCTGTTGCTAGACACCTCTCAGACACGAGCTTCAGTAGTTAATTATTCACAGTATGCAAATAGGTTGGACTGCAAGTCCGGAGCAGCAGGTCTGAAACATCTGGGGCTGTAATGGTATATCTAATATTAGCTGGGACTGCATGGTTTCGGGTGCTTCATCACCTCCACCACCCTATGTCCTTGCTTGACACAGGGACGTGTGTATATACTGTATAGAGTTTTAGAGTTTAGGTGAATTAATGTAGATCTAGGCCTCTTCGCTGACCTGAGGCCATTACTGAGTGCAGCCCATAATAAAAAAACGTGGTTAGAGTGCCAGCCAGCTCTCCCTATGGTATGCTGTAGGGACATGGTGGGAATATGGAAAGCCCTGGATTTAGCCGAATGAATTTGAATGAGCCAGCAGGCTACTTTGAACCTTTCGGAGTACCCTTGCTCATTCAGGGTGTGCTGTTGTCTCGTTACCCCCATCATCGATTACCCTCAGGGCAAAAATGAAAAATGGATTCCTGCTTGCCTGCAGCCTGGAAAGAAATTCGTTGCAGCTACCTCCTCCAGACCAACACTGCTCGCTAATGCCATCCGCCACCTCCGAGGATCTGTGCATCTCTCATTATCTTAATGAGCCACTTTAGGATTTTTGTTATATGTATTGCAAATCTGATGATAGCGACAATAATAGAATTAACAAATCTTTATGAAAGTTGCTGCTGTCACTCAATATAACAAACCTATAAAGATGTGCAGGATGACACATTAAAAAATATGAGATAATTCAGAGCATGCTTGGTACAACATGCATGAGACTAGTGATCTAAACTCAATTTAGCACCAGAGAAGGAGCCAGTTCGGGGGAAAATCAATAAAGACATCTTTTCATTCTGACAGTTTGGCAGCTTACGTGTTAATTAGATGAAGTACCCATAGATTTTAATTGGGGTGTCAGTTCTATTGAGAGTAATTGCAACAGTCTCTCTCACTTGGAAAAGGATTCATTCTACTTCTATTTATGATAAAAACCACTAGTGCATCACTCTGATTTAAGGCCATCTGAAGTTACTGTATAATGATGAAGGTATGGTTTTATAGTCAGGTCTGCAACTTCACTTTCTGTTTATATGCGGCAGGTTGCTCGCTGTGATGAAAAGCATGACTCTTTGATTTGGCACCTGTTTTTTTTTGTTTTTTTTCTATTCCTCTTTAAATTGAAGGGCGTGAATCCTTCGTCTGCAGTTTCGTGGTTACATTTTATGTCAGGCAAGCAAATAGCAAATATAATTTGGGTCCTATGGTTCAACAGAAAGATGTATTTTCAGCCTGCTGTGTGTGTGTGTAAGTGTAAAGACATAACATACTGCTGAATAATCTCTCCCAACGGAGCATGTATAAAGAGCATAAAACTGGGTCAAGGCAGTTTCATTGTCACCATCAAATCTATTAGACACCTGGCCTCCGAGGCTGATGTACACTTGTCTACCTGTAATATATGTCCTGAAACTGTTTAATGCTGTCCCAAAGAGACTAACCTAGTTTTCCAGATGGCCTATTACATATAATATAACTTGGTCTGTAGTGTTGAAAGCACTACTTAAATCCAGAAGGTAAGGGATTGGACTATTGTCATATTCATGTCGTCTGTCCTGGCTATAAACTGCAGCTATAATTTATTCTTGTGTACGAAACAAAATGTAACAAAAACTCAAAAGGTGTCACTTTAGCTCCTGTTTATTGTGGAATTATAGAATAACGATCTATGGTTGACACAACAATTTACAGTGATATTTTGCCCTTTCTTTTTGTGAAACCTATCATCAAGGGAATGACATTCAGAAGAAATGTTTCAATGTTTTGAAGTGTCAGAGAGTTTATTTGATTTTGTTTTTTTTTGTTTAGAAAGTCATTTGACGGCAACAAGTGGTGCTATTTATGTAGCATCAAAATTACCACACACACATGAACACTGGCGAGATGTCATCAAACGCACTGTGATCTCAAGCTGGTGACGACATTACTAGTAAAATTTAACACTTGCCTGTTATGTCCATTAAGTTGGAGGTTACATTTGATTTTCTCTTAATTGACCTGATCTTAAGCCACTGGTCCACGATCTCGTCCATCTCGTTTGATAGGCCACTGATAACTGGTGAAATTTAGCACAGTCCCAGGGAAGGCTAACTCTTAGCTTCATCCACATTCCCTTTCAAATGCCACAATGATCATTTTTGATGTAAATCTAAAAACATGAGCTGTGTCGAAAAACAGCCGGTTACATTGCTGTAAGTCCAACAACACTGCAAAACAGCCAATTTAAATAATGCTTGAATTTACATATGATTTTATTTAATATTGAAAACAATTCATACTCGCTAGTAGACTTTGTGGCCAGCCACAGACAGTTTGAGAAACACTGAATTTAAAACATGATATTGCAATGAATTTACTCGTGGACCATCCACTGATCCAAACAGATTAATTTCAGTTAAATTAAAATGACATCAGTGTTATATGTTTACTGCATCCTGATTGAAAGAAGCACAATGTTTGTTTTAGTTTACTTTTTTCATGGGAAGAAAAAGAAAAACCCTTAAAATTCCTGAGCAGTTCTCAATTTTAATAACCAGTGGAGCATTAACAGCTTAATCAATGCCTTTAAATGGAATTTGAGTTTTTTGGTGGCTCCCTCTAATAAGAATTCATACTCATTTGTTGTCATACCAACTGGACTGGATTTCTGTCATCCATTTGTTTGTATTTACAATAGAAAGAAAGTTTGTCTTCCCCCCCTTTAATTCAGTTTTTCTTTAGTTCTTTTCACACTGCAATCTTCTCACCATTGGACAATCTGTTTCTGTGATCAATACACATTTAAAACATGGTGAGTGTCACTTAAAGGCACCGCAACCACAAGAATCATTTGAGTAATCTAACAAAGAAAAGCTCAAACTTGAAAGTAAAAGCTTAAAATCCTGTCCTGAAATTACATTTTTTAACATTTCAAAGATCATCATTTATAATTCCACTGAAGCAAAAGGAACAACACACAGTGCCATTTTTGAAGTATTTCAGGAAAACAAACTGTTGAGCCCTTATTATCATTTTGACACCGTATTTGTCACACGCAGGGAGGTTTAAGGAGGCTGTGGTTTCAGAAGCCGCCGGCCTCTACATGGGAAGCAGCAGGGAGAATATGCTGGTGCTGCTAAAGCTCCAACCATGGGAGTTTAAGAGTCTGCTCATGAGTACATAACTGATGATGAGCCTTTGCTCTCTGGGCAATAAAATAGACAAACTCCTCAACGGAACCAGCAAGATCTCCTCACTGTCTGTTACACTTAACTCACATAAACCTGGTGAGCTGAATCCACCGTGGACATTACAGTATACTGCATCCTCCTGGCTTTCTCCTCTAAGGAGTGGGTTGCGTACGTGAGCTGGTGTATCAGGGAAATTAGGAGAGACAGAATCTGCTTTTATATCAGTGAACAGTGTTAAAGAAAATCTGTTGCCCACACCTTCAAGCTCTTTTCATAAACACTAATCCGTTTTATTCACCACCGGAGTTTTTCCTCCTTTATTCTGCCCAGTGTTTACATCCCGCCTCAAGCCTGTGTGAGCGAGGCGCTGCAGTGCTTGGCTGACCAGATAACCAGTTTGGAGCAAGAACACCCAGACTCTCTTCTCATTATTCTGGGATATTTTAAAAGAGTGAACCTCAGCAATGAACTGCGCAAATACAGACAGTATATTAAGTATCCCACTGGGAACAGAAACACACTGTCACATGGTATTAAATGGGTGCTTACTGCTCCGTCCCCCATGCGGCTTTTGAACCTTCGGATCGCTCATCTTCTCCCGGCTCACAGGAAACAGAAACTAAAACCCACAGAGCCCCGTAGTAAACTCTGTGGGAAGATGAGCCAACAATCTGATTGAGCTTAGCGACAGTAAATTTGTGAGGTGTCAGCACAGATGGCGAACATGTGTCCCTAGCAAGACTTTAAAATACAGCAATTAGAACAGTTTTACAGCCAAAGTCAGGCAGCTTCATCAAGCCGAGGATAAGGGCTACAGCAGCTGAAAAGAAATTAGAGCACACAAAAGGAGCGATGGTGAAAACCTGAAAAAAAACAAAACAAAGCATCCTCCCTGGCTACAAGTCAATTTACAACTGCTACTGATTTCCCTTCACCCAGCAATTTAATCTGCATGTTGTATCAGTGAAGAGGATGTCTTCTCTTCAAGCACAGATGGCATCTCATGTTTCAGTCTGAAGGCCTGTGGTGACCAACTGGCTCTTGTCTTCACACAGATCTTCAACAGATCATTCAATCTGTGTGACGTTCTCTCCTGTCTCAGATGCTCCACACTCATATTGTTCCTTCATAACAAGAACAACGACTACAAACCCAAAGTCTTAACATCTGTGCTAGCAAAACAAAAATATTTGAAAAACGAGTGTTGGCCCACCGAAACCACATCACAGGCCCCCTGCTGGATCCCCTGCAGTTTGCCTACTGGGCAAACACGTTGGTTAATGAAGCAGTCATTATGGTGCTGCACTCTATCCTGCAACATTTCTACTGCCTGCAGAGTTACTGTATGCAAGTATCCTAGTTCTTGTCCCAGAACTCAAAACTCACTCTATGAACTCATATACAGTCTTCCAGCTCTACCTACCTATCTCCAACTTCCTGAGAGACAGGAAATCAGATCAGAAATCAGAATCGCTTTATTCGCCAAATGTACACAGTTGACAGGAATTTGACTTGGTGATAACAGCACAAGAGGGCAGGAACAAGCAGAAACACACAATTAAAACAACATAAAAATTGAAGTTTAAGTATAAGGCAAAAAGTTACAAGAAATACGACATAAAAATAGAGGGATGACAGTAGTACAATATTAATAAATATAAATAAAATAATAATAAATACACTTATACTGTATATTATTGCACGGTTAAGTGTTGCTGTTTTAAGTTCAGGTGTATTGCACAGATTGGGTGCAGTTGGGTGACTAGGATGGGTTGTTGAGGAGAGTGATAGCACCCGGAAAGAAGCTATTCCAGTGTCTTGTGGTCTTGGTCCTGATGGAGCAGAACCTACGGCCGGATGGGAGCCTTTTGATGAGGCAGTAGGCTGGGTGAATTCGGTCCGCCACTATCCTGATGGCCCATGTCCCAGCCCCGGTGTCAGGCAGTACATGCACAGGCAGCTGCTCCTGGCCTGTGAGCCTGGTGGCTGTGCGCACAGTGCGGTCCAGTCTGTGCTTGGTGTGGGCAGTGGCTGTGGGGTACCACACAGTGATGGAGGAGGTGAGAACACTCACTTGATGGTGGCTCTGTAAAACTGGGAGCGAACCTTTGGGGAGACATTCATCTTACGGAGCAGCCTGAGGAGCAGCTATGGGAACGTACATCCAGTTCTGGTTTTTCTGGGAGGTGTTTCCCTCTCACTGCTCTTTTCCTACTATACAAATTGCTGCACCTCTGGAGACACTGATCTTTCAACAATGCAGCAACACGGTGGCTGCCATGGAAACTTTCAGCTTTTACTTCCCTTGCCAGCTGAGGAATCCTACACACCTATGGTTGGGTACATTCTCCCTGTTTATATGAGTCTGATTCAGTTAAGCAGGACAAGAACAGACTACAACAGACACATCACTGGCACCAACCTGACTACCACCACCTGAGTCAGCAGACCCCTTCAGCCTTGGCCTAGAATTGTTTGACTCCTCCTTCTCGCAAGTGCTTGAGATTAAAGGTCTTTGATGAACTGTTTATACAATCCCACATTAACCTTGTCCTGTAGGATTTCCAGGCATTACTGCCCACTCCTGCAGATGTGCCATGATATTCCTCCCTAATCTTGTGGAGATTCTGTTCACTGTCGCCCACAATACAGTTTTTCTGCTTCTGAAAATCTGTTTGCCCCATCCTGCAAGACACATGTAGTCTTTATGGATTGTTTTAATTTAAAACAAAAATGCTAATACAGTCACTCAAGTGTTTAATAAGCCAGCTGTAGAGTACATGAACTGAATATAAGCCTTATTAAATCCCTTTAAAAAAAACAGCGTCAGCCTGAGGCAGTGGGGAAAAGTAGATGAAAATGTTACGGATCGTGTCCTTGTTTTTTTGACAGTTTATGTCATTTCCCATAGCAAGAGATGCAAACCAGATGCTATAACATCAGACTTCAGAGCAGCAGTGATAATGTTGTTGTTTTACTTCAGATTTGGCTCGCAGATTGCACTATTGAAAAAAGAATGTACTGATGTTTAAACAGAATTTATTTTCCCAGTTGCACAAAGAGAGAGAGAGGGAGGGCGAGAAAACAATAGAAAAACAAACTGAAGCTAAACTTAATTTGGTTCCATATGTGGAGGCTCTCATATTTTCATACATGAACTTTCACCAGGTGATGATGACTGGGTAAATGGATCTGCTTTGGTTCCCATAGCAGCCCTCTGATTCAGATCTCTTTGCTCCAAAATAAGCAGACACAGAAACAGTAATGAACAGATAACTCAGCCACAAGATGTCTTCAAAACAGCATCTGCCCAGTACTACATTGCCATCTCCCGTGCACATAACATTCAACTTGCTGTGCAACTGGAAGCGACTGTTTAAAGCTGTAAGCCTCAATTCATTCATTCATTCATTAGCTTATCCTTTTAGGGATGTGGGGGGGGGGGCTGGAGCCAATCCTACACCCTGGACAGGTGACATATTGATAGAGACAAATTGAAGCTCACATTCACACCAATTTAGAGTTGCTAATTAACCTAACCTGCATGTTTTTGGACCTGGAGGACACCCATGTAGGCACAGGGAGAACATGCAAACTCCACACAGAAAGGCCCAGAGCCCAGAAGCTTCTTGCTGTGAGGCGACAGTGCTAGCCACTGTTCCACCGTGCCACCCTTATATATCAGTTACACATTGTTATTCATTCTAACCTGAGACCAGAACCCTGTATTTACAGTGTGCTTGACCTGTATACAGCAAATATTAGCCTGCCTTTTATCATTTATACTAAATAACTAGGCTGAAACTTGTTGTTCTGTTTGTTCATTTGTGCCTGTCATTGCATTACACACATGGAGAGACACTGACAACAGGAGTCAAATTCCTTTTACTCCTGAGCATGCAAGCATACTTGATCAATAACCTTAGTTCTGGCTCTTTTTGGTCATTAGCATATACATTCAATAAAGGAAAGGTGATAGCCCAATAGGCAAAACAACTGACATTATTTTTCTATTATTAAGTTTCAGCCCCAGCAAATAACACACAGTTTTTCTCTTTGAGTATTTAGTGCTTCTCCTTTCACTGAGGATGCCCAGAGCATGTCATATGGGGAAGAAGAGAGAGAGAGAGAGAGAGAGAGAGAGATAGTATGTTATTGTATTACGAGCTGGAGTGTAGTCACGAGCACACAATGACTGATAGATACGGATCAGATAGACGGTGTTGATGATCTGTCAGGGATGAGCAGCGAAGGATATGTAGTTACACTGGTTGTTTCCTGATGTCTCTGCTGGTTGCGAAATGAGTTATTTGTCTAGATGATTCACTCCAGTCCGATTGTACCTATTATATCTTGTGTTTGTATGTCATGTTTCGGTGAGTTGCTTGGCCGGTTTAAGTTCAAGCTGTACGTATAGTCAAGTATTGGGCAGTTCGGCTGACTAGGATGGGTTGTTGAGGAGAGTGATAGCACCCGGAAAGAAGCTATTCGCAGTGTCTTGTGGTCTGGTTCTGAGGAGCAGAACCTACGGCCGGATGGGAGCCTTTGATGAGGCAGTAGGCTGGGTGAATTCGGTCCGCCACTATCCTGATGGCCCATGTCCCAGCCCGGTGTCAGGCAGTACATGCACAGGCAGCTGCTCCTGCCTGTGAGCCTGGTGGCTGTGCGACAGTGCGGTCCAGTCTGTGCTGTGTGTGGGCAGTGGCTGTGGGGTACCACACAGTGATGGAGGAGGTGAGAACACTCACTTGATGGTGGCTCTGTAAAACTGGGAGCGAACCTTTGGGAAGACATTCATCTTACAGCAGCCTGAGAAGCAGCTATGGGAACGTACATCCAGTTCTGGTTTTTCTGGGGTGGTTTCCCTCTCACTGCTCTTTTCCTACTATACAAATTGCTGTGCACCTCTGGAGACACTGATCTTTCAACAATGCAGCAACACGGTGGCTGCATGGAAACTTTCAGCTTTTACTTCCCTTGCCGGAGGGAATCCTACACACCTATGGTTGGTACATTCTCCTTATTTATATGAGTCTGATCAGTTAAGCAGGACAAGAACAGACTACAACAGACACATCACTGGCACCAACCTGACTACCACCACCTGAGTCAGCAGACCCCTTCAGCCTCGGCCTAGAATTGTTTGACTCCTCCTTTCTGCAATGCTTGAGATTAAAGCGTGATTTATGACTGTTTATACAATCCCACATTAACCTTGTCCTGTAGGATTTCCAGGCATTACTGCCCACTCCTGCAGATGTGCCATGATATTCCTCCCTAATCTTGTGGAGATTCTGTTCACTGTGCCCACAATACAGTTTTCTGCTTCTGAAAAATCTGTTTGCCCCATCCTGCAAGACACATGTAGTCTTTATGGATTGTTTTAATTTAAAACAAAAAATGCTAATACAGTCACTCAAGTGTTTAATAAGCCAGCTGTAGAGTACATGAACTGAAATATCCTTATTAAATCCCTTTAAAAAAAAACAGCGTCAGCCTGAGGCAGTGGGGAAAGTAGATGAAAATGTTACGGATCGTGTCCTTGTTTTTTGACAGTTTATGTCATTTTCCCATAGCAGAGATGCAAACCAGATGCAATACATCAGACTTCAGAGCAGCAGTGATAATGTTGTTGTTTTTACTTCAGATTTGGCTCGCAGATTGCACTATTGAAAAAAGAATGTACTGATGTTTAAACGAATTTATTTCCCAGTTGCACAAAGAGAGAGAGAGGGAGGGCGAGAAAACAATAGAAAAACAAACTGAAGCTAAACTTAATTTGGTTCCATATGTGGAGGCTCTCATATTTTCATACATGAACTTTCACCAGGTGATGATGACTGGGTAAATGGATTGCTTTGGTTCCCATAGCAGCCCTCTGATTCAGATCTCTTTGCTCCAAAATAAGCAGACACAGAAAAAAGTAATGAACAGATAACTCAGCCACAAGAGTCTTCAAAACAGCATCTGCCCAGTACTACATTGCCATCTCCCGTGCACATAACATTCAACTTGCTGTGCAACTGGAAGCGACTGTTTAAAGCTGTAAGCCTCAATTCATTTCATTCATTCATTAGCTTTATCCTTTTAGGGATGTGGGGGGGGGGGCTGGAGCCAATCCTACACCCTGGACAGGTGACATATTGATAGAGAACAAATTGAAGCTCACATTCACACCAATTTAGAGTTGCTAATTAACCTAACCTGCATGTTTTTGGACCTGGAGGACACCCACGCAGGCACAGGGAGAACATGCCAAACTCCACACAGAAAGGCCCAGAGCCCAGAAGCTTCTTGCTGTGAGGCGACAGTGCTAGCCACTGTCCCACCGTGCCACCCTTATATATCTCTCTCTCAAATTAAATCGAAGGCAACTGGACTTGTGTTTTGTCTGTGGAAGACGTTTCGCCTCTTATCCAACGGCTTCATCAGTTCATCATGTATTGGTCTCTCTAGTCCGCACTAGTCTGACCCAAGAAAATGGAGAAGGACCCAGGTATTTAACCTCTTGTGGGTGCGGTCCACACCAAAGTACCTGCTGAAAGTACTGGTTTTACCTGACCATTGTTCGTGGTCTCCATGTGGACGACCGTCGTTAGGGGTCAGGTGTCCCTGTTGTTGTCCCCGTCGAGACGACAG